>NW_023995610.1:55000-97965 GCF_015586225.1 Lucilia sericata | reverse complement strand
CTTCCTTCTCCTTTCGCCATCGAAAAAAAGAAATATGTTAACATTTTCTTAAGACACACCACATACAATGTCGGTCGGTCGTTCGTTAGTTTGTAGATTGACAAAACAAATTTACATACATATTTTTGTTTCCACTTCAGTTTCTTTCTAACCAACAATCAACATGTGTTTAATATTTTGAGACATTTGTAACTTGTTTCCTCTAAACAAGTTCTCTTTACTTTTTTTTTCTGAACTCACTCTTAAAAACACACACAAATGCGTTGAATTAGATGATTAGACTTTACAGGATTTAGAAACTCTAGATAAATGCGTTCCCACCAATGTTCATATCAATTTAATGGTTAAATGCACATGTTCACACAAGTGTATGTTTTTTTTTTTTTTTTTTTTTTTTTTTTTTGCTCAACTTGCGTGTCTTATTCAAATAGAGCATGAAATATATGGTGGTGTCTTGTTAGAAAAAAAAACATGTAACAATTTAGAATGTTGTCAAGATATAAATATTTTAACATATTCTTCACTATATTGCTTTTTTTATGATTTGAAATTAAAGGATTTATTGCTAATGGATATTAGAATTTAACGGTTATCGCTTAAAGTGTCTGTAAGTTTAATCATGGGTAGCTTAACTAGAGTTTAGGTACAATTCATAATTAACCATATTTTAAACTTATGTCTCTCTCTACACTCTTCCCATTGGGGCATCATTCTCCACCAATAAATGCTTACAAAACCCAAAAAACCACTGCTAAATATAAACAATGTGCATGTTTGTACGTGATAATGATGTTGCGATGTCGTGGCTGTCGAAGGTGATAATGATGTTGTTATTATTTTTGTTGTTGGAAAATGCCGATATAGTTCTTCTTGTTGTTGCTATTTGTACAATGATGATGTATGGTTTAGTTTTACAAATTGTTAAACAACCATAAACCATGTATTGTGCAGTCAGTGTTGTTCTGAAAGTTTTTCATACACTTGCAAGCAAGTGTTTATTTTGGACAGTGTTTGTCAATTATAAAGATTTACATATAGGTACAAGATAATCCAACATATGAGTTAAGGTTATGGTATGATCGATCTATAGTCGACCTAATAGTCTGATCTATGGACGAGATTGTAATCTGATCTGTAGACGAGATTGTAATTTAATCTGTAGACGAGATTGTAATCTGATCTATAGACAAGATCATAGTCTGATCTATAGGACTAGATTATAGTCTGATCTATAGACGAGATGGTAATCTGATCTATAGACAATAGTCTGAGTACTATAGGCGAGACTATAGTCTGAGCTATAGGCGAGACTATAGTCTGAGCTATAAGCGAGACTATAGTCTGATCTATAGACGAGACTATAATCTGAAATATATACGAGAACGATAGTATGATCTATAGTCTATCTATAGACGAGACTATAGTCTGATCTATAGACGAGACTATAGTCTGATCTATAGACGAGACTATAGTCTGATATATAGACGAGACTATAGTCTGATCTATAGACGAGACTATAGTCTGATCTATAGTCGAGACTATATTCTGATCTATAGACGAGACTATAGTCTGACCTTTAGACGAAACTGTAGTCTGATCTATAGGCGAGACTATTGTCCTGATCTATAGTCTGATCTATAGACGAGACTATAGTCTCACCTATAGACGAGACTATAGTCTGACCTATAGACGGGACTATAGTATGATCTATAGATTAGACTGCAGTCTGATCTATAGACGAGACTATAGTCTGATCTATAGACGAGACTATAGTCTGATCAATAGACGAGGCTATAGTCTGATCAATAGACGAGGACTATAGTCTGATCTATAGACGAGACTATAGTCTGATCTATAGACGAGACTATAGTCTGAATCTATAGACGAGACTATAGTCTGATCTATAGACGAGACTATAGTCTGATCTATAGACGAGACTATAGTCTGATCTATAGACGAGACTATAGTCTGATCTATAGACGAGGACTATAGTCTGATCTATAGACGAGACTATAGTCTGATATATAGACGAGACAATAGTCTGATCTATAGACGAGACTATAGTCTGATCTATAGACGAGACTATAGTCTGATCTATAGACGAGACTATAGTCTGATCTATAGACGAGACTATAGTCTGATCTATAGACGAGACTATAGTCTGATATATAGACGAGACTATAGTCTGATCTATAGACGAGCCTATAGTCTGATCTATAGTCGAGACTATATTCTGATCTATAGACGAGACTATAGTCTGACCTTTAGACGAAAACTGTAGTGTGATCTATAGGCGAGACTATTGTCTGATCTATAGTCTGATCTATAGACGAGACTATAGTCTCACCTATAGACGAGACTATACTCTGACCTATAGACGGGACTATAGTATGATCTATAGATTAGACTGCAGTCTGATCTATAGACGAGACTATAGTCTGATCTATAGACGAGACTATAGTCTGATCTATAGACGAGACTATAGTCTGATCTATAGCCGAGACTATAGTCTGATCTATAGACGAGACTATAGTCTGATCTATAGACGAGACTATAGTCTGATCTATAGACGAGACTATAGTCTGATCTATAGACGAGACTATAGTCTGATCTATAGACGAGACTATATTCTGATCTATAGACGAGACTATAGTCTGATCTATAGACGAGACTATAGTCTGATCTATAGACGAGACTATAGTCTGATCTATAGACGAGACTATAGTCTGATCTATACACGAGACTATAGTCTGATCTATAGACGAGACTATAGTTTTACTTATAGATGAGACTATAGTCAGACCTAAAGACGAGACTATAGTCTGATCTATAGACAAATCTATAGTCTGGTCTATAGACGAGGTTATAGTCTAATCTATAGATGAGACTATAGTCTGATCTATAGACGAGACTATATTATGATCTATAGATGAGACTATAATCTGATCTATATACAAGACTATATTCTTATCTATAGATGAGACTATAGTCTGATGTATAGGCGATCATATAGTCTGATCCCTAGACGAATCTATAGTCTTATTGTAAATAATAATAATCTCCTGTATATCCAAGACTTTGTTTATTTTTCTAAACAGTTGGCATCACTGCTTTATTATGCATTTTGTTTTTTTTGTTTTGTATGCCAATGAGTGTATGTGACATTAGCAATGATGCGTGTAACACGCACTCTGCAAGTTAACAACGGTACTGTATTGAAATTTTTAATGTTTTTAATAGTTGGCAACACAATTTTGTTATTTTCTGTATTAAAAAAACATTACTTTAGATGATAAAAACCATTCACAAATAATATCAGTGTATAGAATATAAAATTAAAGTTTAAATTTGTTTCTAAATAACAAGAATTTAATAAATTTATTTAATTTTTCTTTTTTCTTTTTTTCTTTACAGGTGAGTATTACTCGACAAAAATGTCTACTCAACATTTTGGATATGGTGTCTCAAGCTGTTTTGTAAATTGTATAAGTGTCGTGGGTAATATGGCGGTAAACTTTTCTTTGGATTTGGTGAAAGGAAAAGTCGAAAATAAATTACCACGTATCAGTTGAAACATTTTTGTTAATTTTTTGAGGAAGTTTTTAAAGGGATAATTTTATTCGAAATTTTTTAAAGATTCTCAAGTTCATAATAAATAATATTTGTTTTGCAACTATTAATTCATTAACAAATTGTCAATTTACTGTCAATCAATTTGTTTATACTAAGTGTTTATTATGATTATTTTTTTCTATTTGCTTGTTTTGTACTTTAGCCTCTCATATTACAAGTTTTAAAACAATTGTCTAGTTCACAACAGGAAAATGTTTTCAATTTTTTTACTTAAAACTTTTAAGTTTAATTCATTTAAACTTGAGAATTTTTTATTGTTGATTTATGTTGTTTAGTTTATTATTTATAACAACTCATCTTTATTTAAAAATAGGTGTTTTTAGAGGTCGAATATGGAATTGTTGTAGACAGGTTTTTGGTGAGACAGGCATTTGACAGGAAGTCGAAAACTTTGTTTAAGCTTATAACAAGGTGTTAAAATTATGATAGTTTTTAGACATTTTCTAATATTTTTTTATCGAATATTATAGTCTTGTCCATGGATCAAGATATAGTTTCGATGAGACTATGGTCTCGTTTATAGATTAGCCTATAATCTGGTTTATAGATCAAATTATAGTTTCTATATAGCCTATAGATAAGACTATGGTTCAGACTATAGTCTCGTCTAGAGATCAGACTATAGTCTCGTCTAGAGATCAGACTATAGTCTCGTCTAGAGATCAGACTATAGTCTCGTCTAGAGATCAGACTATAGTCTCGTCTAGAGATCAGACTATAGTCTCGTCTAGAGATCAGACTATAGTCTCGTCTATAGATCAGACTATAGTCTCGTCTATAGATCAGACTATAGTCTTGTCTATAGATCAGACTATAGTCTCGTCTATAGATCAGATAAGTCTACAGTCTCATTTATAGATCAGACTATAGTCTCGTCTATAGATCAACTAAGTCCCATCTATAGATCAGACTATAATCTCGTCTATAGATCAGACTAAGTCTCATCTATAGATCAGACTATAGTCCCGTCTTTAGTTCAGACTAAGTCTCATCTATAGATCAGACTATAGTCTCGTCTATAGATTAGCCTATAATCTGGTTTATAGATCAAATTATAGTCTCGCCTATAGATAAGACTATGGTTCAGACTATAGTCTCGTCTAGAGATCAGACTATAGTCTCGTCTAGAGATCAGACTATAGTCTCGTCCAGAGATCAGACTATAGTCTCGTCCAGAGATCAGACTACAGTCTCGTCTAGAGATCAGACTATAGTCTCGTCTAGAGATCAGACTATAGTCTCGTCTATAGATCAGACTATAGTCTCGTCTACAGATCAGACTATAGTCTCGTCTATAGATCAGACTATAGTCTCGTCTATAGATCAGACTATAGTCTTGTCTATAGATCAGACTATAGTCTCGTCTATAGATCAGATAAGTCTACAGTCTCGTCTATAGATCAGACTATAGTCTCGTCTATAGATCAGACTAAGTCTCATCTATAGATCAAACTATAGTCTCGTCTATAGATCAGACCAAGTCTCATCTATAGATCAGACTTTAGTCTCGTCTATAGATCAGACTAAGTCTCATCTATAGATCACACTATAGTCTCGTCTATAGATAAAACTATAGTTTAATCTATAGATAAGTCGTCTATATATCAGCCTTTCTTCCATAGATCAAACTAAAGTTTCGTTTTTATATCAGACTATAGTCTTGTCTATAGATCAAACTATAGTTTCCTCTATTGATTAGTCTACACTCTCGTCTATAGATTAGACTATAAAATCTTCTATAGATCATGGAATACTATCGACCATGGATTAGAATATTGTCTCGTCTACAGACTACAGTCTCCTCTATTGATCAAACTATAGTCCCATCTATAGATCAGACTTGTCTCATCAATAGATCGAACTGTAGTTTCATCTATAGATCAGATCACACTATAGTAGATCATACTATATATATAGATTAGACTATAGTCTCCTCTACAGATAAGTCTAGACTAAAATCTAGTCTCTAGAACAGACTATAATCTCGTCTATAGAACAGACTATATTCTCCTCTATTTAACAGACTACAGTCTCTTCTACAGACTACAGTCTTGTCTATAGATAAGACTATAGTCTCTTCTAGAGATCAGACTAGACTGTAATCTCGTCTATAGATCAGATTATAATCTCGTCTATATATCAAAACATATTCTCCACTATATAAGAGTCTACAGTATTCTCCATAGATCAGACTATAGTCTCGTCTATAAATCAGACTAGAGTCTCATCTATAGATCAGAATATAGTCCCGTCTATAGATCAGACTACAGTCTTGTCTATAGACCCGACTACAGTCTCGTCTATAGAGCAGTCTCTTTTACAGATCAGACAGATTCCAACTTCCAGTTCTTAGCAATTGCCTTTCTACTATATTTACCACATTTGCAACTTTTTCATAATAAAGTTGCACTATTTTTTCTTCGCTCCCAACCACTTCCTTTTAAGAAAACTATTTAATATTTTTGTTTTTCTGTTTCATCCATCGTCATATCTTAATGGCACAATAATTCAGTTGTAATTGTTATTGTGGCTGCCTCATTTTCTTAATTCATTCTTGCATTTCTTTTACAATGACTACAAACAAAAAAAATATTTAAACGGTAGCAAACAATTCAACAACATGTCAATTACAGCAACTAAATAAATATCGCGCGATCAACATGTTGCAACAATCATTAATGCGCGTGCTAAAACTTGTTTTTGGTTTAATTTAATCTACAAAAGAAAAAAAAACAAATAAAACAAAAACCAAAACCGCTTTTTTTCTCAGATACGCATGACTAAGTTTTTATATTTCAGTTTAAGAAAAATGTAATATTTTTCATAATACTGACATCGTTTTGCCCCCCTCTTTACCGTGAAAAAGGCGCGCATACGCTATACGTAAAGCATTTAGTTGTAAAGGCCCCAGTCAACATTTGTGTTAAAAAGGGATTCTGTAACACTCGGCATTGCTAAAATGTTTACCTTCCCTTCTCTCCTTCTGTCACATAATTCACTCTGGAGTTTTTTTTTGTTTTGCATTTTTATACACATTATTTCCGGCAAGAAAAAAAATATGTATAAAAATAAAACGAACCACGACAACGAACGCCTGAACTAAAATTTGTGGTTGCAATTTATTGCAGTTGAATGAACACACCCGCTGACGGCACCATTCCCTGGAAACAATCATACAAACACATGCCCACAAATTGCAACTAAAGCGACAATGAAGCAAATTAATGGCAAGAAAAAATGACAAAAAAAAAAAAAAATGTGCTAAAAGGGGTTGGTGGAGGAGGCATAAGTGCTGAGAATTCAACAGCAGTAGGAAAAATTAGGTTTTATAAAGAATTTGTATAGCATAACCCATTGATTAGCTTGAAATTTCGTCTATAGAACAGACTATATAGATTGGACTATAGCCACGTCTATATATCAGACTATAGTCTTGTCTATAGATCAGACTATAGTCTCGTCTATAGATCAGACTATAGTCTTGTGTATAGATCAGACTATAGTCTTATCTATAGATCAGACTATAGTCTTATCCATAGATCTGACTACAGTCTTGTCTATAGATCAGACTATAGTCTTGTACATAGATCAGACTATAGTCTTGGCTATAGATCAGACTATAGGCTTGTCTATAGATCAGACTATAGTATTGTCTATAGATCAGACTATAGGCTTGTCTATAGATCAGACTATAGTCTTGTATACAGATCAGACTATAGTATTGTGTATAGATCAGACTATAGTCTTGTATATAGATTAGACTATAGTCTTGCCTATAGATCAGACTATAGGCTTGTCTATAGATCAGACTATAGTATTGTCTATAGATCAGACTATAGTCTTGTCCATAGATCATACGTCTATAAATCAGACTATGATCTCGTTTATAAATCAGACTATATATCACACTATAGCCATGTCCATAAATCAGACTACGGTCTCGTCTATATGTCACACGCATCGTCTACAGATCAGTCTATAGTGACCTCTGTAGATAACACTATAGTCTCGTCTGTAGATCAGAATATAGTCTCGCCTATAGATCAGACCATAATATCGTCTATAGATCAGACTATAATCTCGTCTATAGATCAGACTATAGTCTCGTCTATAGATCAGACTATAGTCTCGTCTATATATCAGACTATAGTCTCGTCTATAGTTCTGAAATAGTCTCGTCTATGGATCAGACTATAGTCTCGTCTATAGATCAGACTATAGTCTCGTCTATGGATCAGACTATAGTCTCGTCTATAGATCAGACTATAGTCTCGTCTATAGAGCAGACTATAGTCTCGTCTATAGATCAGACTATAGTCTCGTCTATAGAGCAGACTATAGTCTCGTCTATAGATCAGACTATAGTCTCGTCTATAGATCAGACTATAGTCTCGTCTATAGATCAGACTATAGTCTCGTCTATAGATCAGACTATAGTCTCGTCTATAGATCAGACTATAGTCTCGTCTATGGATCAGACTATAGTCTCGTCTATAGATCAGACTATAGTCTCGTCTATAGAGCAGACTATAATCTCGTCTATAGATCAGACTATAGTCTCGTCTATAGAGCAGACTATAGTCTCGTCTATAGATCAGACTATAGTCTAGTCTATAGTTCAGAAATAGTCTCGTCTATGGATCAGACTATAGTCTCGTCTATAGATCAGACTATAGTCTCGTCTATAGATTAGACTATAGTCTCGTCTATATATCAGACTATAGTCTCGTCTATAGATCAGACTATAGTCTCGTCTATAGATCAGACTATAGTCTCGTCTATAGATCAGACTATAGTCTCGTCTATAGATCAGACTATAGTCTCGTCTATAGATCAGACTATAGTCTCGTCTA
This sequence comes from Lucilia sericata, assembly GCF_015586225.1. Taxonomy (NCBI): domain Eukaryota; kingdom Metazoa; phylum Arthropoda; class Insecta; order Diptera; family Calliphoridae; genus Lucilia; species Lucilia sericata. The sequence goes on along the minus strand of NW_023995610.1, from coordinate 89,479 downwards.
TAGATCAGACTATAGTCTCGTCTATAGATCAGACTATAGTCTCGTCTATAGATCAGACTATAGTCTCGTCTATAGATCAGACTATAGTCTCGTCTATAGATCAGACTACAATCCCTTCTATAGATCAGACTATGGTATCGTTTATAGACTATAGTCTGGTCTATAGATCAGACTACAATCCCTTCTATAGATCAGACTATAGTATCGTCTATAGATCAGACTACAGTCTTGTCTATAGATCAGACTATAGTCTTGTCTATAGATCATACTATAGTCTCGTCTATAGAACAGACTATAGTCTCGTCTATAGATCAGACTATAGTCTCGTCTATAGATCAAACTATAGTCTCGTCTATAGATCAGACTATAGTCTCGTCTATAGATCAGACTATAGTCTCGTTTATAGATAAAGCTATAGTCTCGTCAGTAGATAACTCTATAGTCTCATCTATAGATAACGCTGTAGTCTTGTCTATAGATCAGACTACGGTATCGTTTAGATCATATAGATCTTATTATAGTCTCGTCCAAAAATCGGACTACAGTATATAGTTTCATCTATAGATTAGAATATTGCCTTGTCCCTAGTTTAGCAACTCGTCTATAGACCAGTTTAGCAATTCTTATATAGACCAGCATAGGAACTCGTCTATAGATCAGTTAAGCGAATCCTCTATAGACCAGTTAAGCCAGTCGTCTATAGACCAGTTTTACAACAGTTTAGCAACTCGTATATAGACCAGTTTAACAACTCGTCTATTGACCAGTTAAGCAACTCGTCTATAAACCAGTTAAGCAACTCGTCTATAGACCAGTTAAGAAACTCTTCTATAGACCAGTTAAGCAACTCGTCTATAGACCAGTTAAGCAACTCGTCTATAGACCAGTTAAGCAACTCGTCTATAGACCAGTTAAGCAACTCGTCTGTAGACCAGTTAAGCAACTCGTCTATAGACCAGTTAAGCAACACTTCTATAGACCAGTTTGGCAACTTGTCTATAGACCAGTTTGGCAACTTGTCTATAGACCAGTTTAGCAACTCGTATATAGACCAGTTTACCAACTCATCTAAGGACCAGTTTACTAATCCGTCTAAGTGTAGGGTATTTCAAAATAAAACTGTAATGGATTGTGGTTGGTGGCGACGGAGTGCTAGAGGTGCCACTATGTATTTGTTAAATATAATTTTATGTTGTTGGTTGTATACATTAAATAAATAATAAAATATGAATAATGTTTAATGTAAAGCTTAGTTTAAGATCTTTCGTTTGTTTTGTTTTTTTGTTTTCTTATAAATATTTCATCTTAAGATGCGTTACAAGATAAAGGGCGCTAAGTAAAATACATTTATCATTGTGTCTTGAAGAAAAAAAGTAAAATAAGGTCTTTTCTGCTTAATGTCACATTGTCATCCTTTTCAGAAACTTCTACCCGTGGTAACCAGACAAAGACGAAAAATTATGTTAAATCGAGACATTGATGACAGTGTTTTAAGTCATTTCTGGTTGTCATACGTTCAAGTACTTTATTTAGTTTGACACCTGAAGGAATAAGTGTAAAAGAAAATCTCTACTCGTTTTTAAAATAAAAAGTATCGATTATTGTAAAATTTATTTCATTCTCTCCTGTTTTGTTTTTGATTTTCTTTTGATGGTGTAGAAAAAAAAGGAAAAATTAAATATTTATAAGTTTTTTGTTGTTGCTTTTATTTGTAATAAATATTTAAATTTATTTATTTTTCTTCTTTTCGTCGTTTAAGTGGCGCTAAAATGTTACTTAAATGTCAGTTGGTGGTGAAAGAGCGAGTGTATGAATAAATGAATGAATAAATAATGCTAATGTGGTGCTTATTTTGTTAATAATATAGGGAATTTAATGTATAACCAGTTTAGCAACTCGTCTATAGACCAGTTTAGCAACTCATCTATAGACCAGTGTATCAACTCGTCTATAGACCAGTTTAGCAATTCGTCTATAGACCAGTTTAGCAATTCGCCTATAGACCAGTTTAGCAACTCTTCTGTAGAACAGTTTCTCAACTCGTCAATAGACTAGTTTAGCCACTCGTTTATAGACCAGTTTAGCAACTCGTCTATAGAGCAGTTTAGCAACTCGTTTGTAGACCAGTTTAGCAACTCGTCTATAGACCAGTTTAGCAACTCCTCTATATACCAGTTTAGCAACTCGTCTATAGACCAGTTTAGCAATTCGTCTATAGACCAGTTTAGCAACTCTTCTGTAGAACAGTTTCTCAACTCGTCAATATACTAGTTTAGCAACTCGTTTATAGACCAGTTTAGCAACTCGTCTATAGAGCAGTTTAGCAACTCGTTTGTAGACCAGTTTAGCAACTCGTTTGTAGACCAGTTTAGCAACTCGTCTATAGACCAGTTTAGCAACTCGTCTGTAGACCAGTGTAGCAACTCGTCTGTAGACCAGTGTAGCAACTCGTCTGTAGACCAGTGTAGCAACTAGTCTATAGACCAGTTTAGCAACTCGTCTATAGACCAGTTTAGCAACTCGTCTATAGACCAGTTTAGCAACTCGTCTATAGAGCAGTTTAGCAACTCGTTTGTAGACCAGTTTAGCAACTCGTCTATAGACCAGTTTAGCAACTCGTCTATAGACCAGTTTAGCAACTCGTCTGTAGACCAGTTTAGCAACTCGTCTATAGACCAGTTTAGCAAGTCGTCTATAGACCAGTTTAGCAACTCGTCTATAGACCAGTTTAGGAACTCGTGTATAGACCAGTTTAGCAACTCGTCTATAGACCAGTTTAGCAAGTCGTCTATAGACCAGTTTAACAACTCGTCTATAGACCAGTTTAGCAACTCGTGTATAGACCAGTTTAGCAACTCGTGTTTAGACCAGTTTAGCAACTCGTCTATAGACCAGTATAGCAACCCGTCTATAGACCAGTTTAGCAACCCGTCTATAGACCATTATAGTAACTCGTCTTTAGGTTAGATTACAATCATGTCTACAGGTCTACAATCTTTTCTTTTCTAATCTCTTTTGTACTTAAACTCTCTGATTCGATTTCCTAGTCCTTTTTCCGCCATTTTCCACATTTATGCAATTGTGGAAAAGAGAAAAATGTTTCTTTTTTCTTTTCTATAATTGAAAAATTATATTTGTACGCCATGTTACAAAGTAATGAGATGTTAAGTAATCTAACGGTGAAAGCTATAGCGACAGCAACAACAACACTTGAGGCATTAAGCATTAGGCGTAAAGGCAGCAACACAACAATCATAATAAATTCCTTTTAATAAGATGCGTTGCCAACTTGTTATTATTACTCTAGTGTTTTCGCTCACTCTGTAATCAAGCACTTAAACTGTTTGACATTTGCTATAGAAAGGGTGTGGGATAAGAAAGGGAGGTGGTTGAAAAAGTACGAAGAAAAATGTTAAAATGAAATTAATGTTAAAACAAGAAAGCACTTAATGCAAATTTAAAATTGTTAAAGAATGTTTTTATTAAAATCAAACAAATTTATTACGAAAATAATACTAAAGTTGTAATTTGTTAGATTTAATAAGAAAATTGTAAAAGAAATCTTAAAAACAAATTCCTTAACAAATACTTTCTACCAAAAAAAAAAAAAAGTACTTAAAGTTTCTTCCTTTAATTCGTTAGAATTGCTTAGCTGTCAATTTTATTTCCCACAATGTTTATGTTTTAAAACATGTAAACTTTAACGGTTTTGTTATTCCTATTAGTTGACATGCAATCATGTCATATTTTTGTCAACAAGACAGATAGGACAGACCAATAGAAGGGGGAAAAAACCGGCAATAGAATGACTATTTTATGATTTTTTTGAGTGTTTGTGACATTACACTAGAAAAACGGGTCTCATATAGAGAAAGGATGAGAGCGAGAAGTTGTCATATGAGGAAGCAATTCAAAAAAAGGGTTGCCAGGTTGCTAAATCAAGCTGCACTTGTGTGGATTTAATTCAGTTCTGTTCTAGTTTAGATCTAGTTCTGTTCTAGTTCTACTTCAGTTCTAGTTTATTTTCAGTTCAGTTCTATTTATAGTTCACTCATAGTTCAGTTATAGTTCCGTTCTAGTTTAGTTCTAGTTCTAGTTCAATTGTAGTTCATTTCTAGTTCAGTTCTATTTTAGTTCTAGTTCATTTCTAGTTCAGTTCTAGTTTACTTCTAGTTTACTTCTAGTTCAGTTCTAGTTTACTTCTAGTTCAGTTCTAGTTTACTTCTAGTTCAGTTCTAGTTCAGTTCTAGTTCAGTTCTAGTTCAGTTCTAGTTCAGTTCTAGTTCAGTTCTAGTTCAGTTCTAGTTCAGTTCTAGTTCAGTTCTAGTTCAGTTCTAGTTCAGTTCTTGTTCAGTTCTAGTTCAGTTCTAGTTCAGTTCTAGTTCAGTTCTAGTTCAGTTCTAGTTCAACTCTAGTTCAGTTCTAGTTCAGTTCTAGTTCAGTTCTAGTTCAGTTCTAGTTCAGTTCTAGTTCAGTTCTAGTTCAGTTCTAGTTCAGTTCTAGTTCAGTTCTAGTTCAGTTCTAGTTCAGTTTTAGTTCAGTTCTAGTTCAGTTCTAGTTCAGTTCTAGTTCAGTTCTAGTTCAGTTCTAGTTCAGTTCTAGTTCAGTTCTAGTTCAGTTCTAGTTCAGTTCTAGCTCAGTTCTAGTTCAGTTCTAGTTCAGTTCTAGTTCAGTTCTAGTTTAGTTCTAGTTCAGTTCTAATTCAGTTCTAGTTCAGGTCTAGTTAAGTTCTATTTCAGTTCTAGTTCAGTTCTAATTCAGGTCTAGTTAAGTTCTAGTTAAGTTCTAATTCAGTTCTAGTTCAGGTCTAGTTCAGTTCTAGTTCAGTTCTAATTCAGTTCTAATTCAGTTCTAGTTCAGGTCTAGTTAAGTTCTATTTCAGTTCTAGTTCAGTTCTATTTCAGTTCTATTTCAGTTCTAGTTCAGTTCTAGTTTAGTTCTAGTTCAGTTCTAGTTCAGTTCTAGTTCAGTTCTAGTTCAGTTCTAATTCAGTTCTAATTCAGTTCTAGTTCAGGTCTAGTTAAGTTCTATTTCAGTTCTAGTTCAGTTCTATTTCAGTTCTATTTCAGTTCTAGTTCAGTTCTAGTTTAGTTCTAGTTCAGTTCTAGTTCAGTTCTAGTTCTGTTCTTGTTCAGTTCAAGTTCAGTTCTAGTTCAGTTCTAGTTCAGTTCTAGTTAAGTTCTAATTCAGTTCTAGTTCAGTTCTATTTCAGTTCTATTTCAGTTCTAGTTCAGTTCTAGTTTAGTTCTAGTTCAGTTCTAGTTCAGTTCTAGTTCTGTTCTTGTTCAGTTCAAGTTCAGTTCTAGTTCAGTTCTAGTTCAGTTCTAGTTCAGTTCTAGTTCAGTTCTAGTTCAGTTCTAGTTCAGTTCTAGTTCAGTTCTAGTTCAGTTCTAGTTCAGTTCTAGTTCAGTTCTAGTTCAGTTCTAGTTCAGGTCTAGTTAAGTTCTAGTTAAGTTCTAATTCAGTTCTAGTTCAGGTCTAGTTCAGTTCTAGTTCAGTTCTAATTCAGTTCTAGTTCAGGTCTAGTTAAGTTCTAGTTCAGTTCTAATTCAGTTCTAGTTCAGGTCTAGTTAAGTTCTATTTCAGTTCTAGTTCAGTTCTAATTCAGTTCTAGTTCAGTTCTAGTTCAGTTCTAGTTCAGTTCTAGTTCAGTTCTAGTTCAGTTCTAATTCAGTTCTAATTCAGTTCTAGTTCAGGTCTAGTTAAGTTCTAGTTCAGTTCTAGTTCTAGTTCAGTTCTAGTTCAGTTCTAGTTCAGTTCTAGTTCAGTTCTAGTTCAGTTCTAGTTCAGTTCTAGTTCAGTTCTAGCTCAGTTCTAGTTCAGTTCTAGTTCAGTTCTAGTTCAGTTCTAGTTCAGTTCTAGTTCAGTTCTAGTTCAGTTCTAGTTCAGTTCTAGTTCAGTTCTAATTCAGTTCTAGTTCAGGTCTAGTTAAGTTCTAGTTCAGTTCTAGTTCAGTTCTAGTTCAGTTCTAGTTCAGTTCTATTTCAGTTCTATTTCAGTTCTAGTTCAGTTCTAGTTTAGTTCTAGTTCAGTTCTAGTTCAGTTCTAGTTCAGTTCTAGTTCAGTTCTAGTTCAGTTCTAGTTCAGTTCTAGTTCAGTTCTAGTTCAGTTCTAGTTCAGTTCTAGTTCAGTTCTAGTTCAGTTCTAGTTTTAGTTCAGTTCTATTTCAGTTCTAGTTCAGTTCTAGTTCAGTTCTAGTTCAGTTCTAGTTCAGTTCTAGTTCAGTTCTAGTTCAGTTCTAGTTCAGTTCTAGTTCAGTTCTAGTTAAGTTCTAGTTCAGTTCAGTTCTAGTTCAGTTCTAGTTCAGTTCTAGTTCAGTTCTAGTTCTAGTTCAGTTCTAGTTCATGGCTAAAATTTGGCTGAACATTTTTAGTCAAGTTTAGCAGTTTGCCTTTGGAGTGGCTGTTTATTTCGTTAACTCTGTTATCTAGTAATTTAACACCTCAGTGAAGTTTGATTCGATTGTCTCCAGCTCCAGTTAGGAATACAATAAAAAGAAATCCCACTAAACCATCTACATGGTAGTGAATAATTTAAACGCACTTGTTGTTGATGAAACTACTCTAACTAGTTCTGAACACATCCTTGTTATACTGGTCCTACTAACACAACTGCTGGTATGTTGTTATCTATAAAATGTTCGGAGTGAAACAATTGGCAGTCATTCAAGCCGGCTGAATATTTTATTTGGCATCATGATACCTTTTACGTGACACACGACATAAAAACGCAGTCAAACTAAAATGTGTTTTGAGTTTTTTGAGTTGGAAAATAAAACTGAAGAAAAGAATCCTCCAAATGCAATAAATTTGTTCGAAAAAAAGGGTTCGTTTTTTGTTTCTTTATATTTTGAACGAATATTTCCTTTTATTATGCTTGTACATGTCCCAAAAGGATAATACTGGTTGAATGGCTTTAGCCATTGGATTGCAAGCAGCTCCTGCTACTAGTTCGACTGGTGGTTGTTATATGACGATGATGACTAGGATGATGATGGGTTATTAATGTATTAAAGTTACCAGCTAGTATAATAACACATCTGTTTTCTTTGTTTTTACTCTCTTTACCAGCATTGAAGCATAAAGAAGTTGTTGTAAAATAGAAAATCCTTTAGCTTTCTTTCTTTTTAAATAGAAATGTCTACTTGAAATTTTATTATCTCGCTGATAGCGTCCTTGTCTACAGCTATTTTAAACCACTAGCTGCAGTCTGTGTCCTTTGTCATGGTGTTGAAATCAAATAAAACTCAATGGTTTAGAAAATTTAAATTTTCAATTTTGCATAAATTTTCCGAAAAAAAACTCCAGTCAATGATTTTGTTTTGTATATCTGTTCAAAAAGAAATCACTTTAGTCTCATTTGGGTAACAAGTACTTTTTTGTTTTCAAATTATTGTCAAAAGATGATTGTTTTAAAATTGAGTTTAAAAAAAAGTAATTTAAATAAAAATAGTAGAAAATTACAAAAGGGTTGTTAAAAAACTAAATTTATGTTAAACAGGTTTTCTGCTACTTTTTTTAAATAGTACTTTTCCAGACTATAGACTATTCTGTAGTCAGACTGTAGACTATTCTACAATTCAGACTATAGACTATTGTATAGTCCAGACTATATACTATTCTATAGACTATTCTATAGTCCAGACTATAGACTATTCTATAGTCCAGACTATAGACTATTCTATAGTCCAGACTATAGACTATTCTATAGTCCAGACTATAGACTATTCTATAGTCCAGACTATAGACTATTCTATAGTCCAGACTATAGACTATTCTATAGTCCAGACTATAGACTATTCTATAGTCCAGACTATAGACTATTCTATAGTCCAGACTATAGACTATTCTATAGTCCAGACTATAGACTATTCTATAGTCCAGACTATAGACTATTCTATAGTCCAGACTATAGACTATTCTATAGTCCAGACTATAGACTATTCTATAGTCCAGACTATAGACTATTGTATAGTCCAGACTATAGACTATTCTATAGTCCAGACTATAGACTATTCTATAGTCCAGACTATAGACTATTTTATAGTCCAGACTATAGACTATTCTATAGTCCAGACTATAGACTATTCTATAGTCCAGACTATAGACTATTCTATAGTCCAGACTATAGACTATTCTATAGTCCAGACTATAGACTATTCTATAGTCCAGACTATAGACTATTCTATAGTCCAGACTATAGACTATTCTATAGTCCAGACTATAGACTATTCTATAGTCCAGACTATAGACTATTCTATAGTCCAGACTATAGACTATTCTATAGTCCAGACTATAGACTATTCTATAGTCCAGACTATAGACTATTCTATAGTCCAGACTATAGACTATTCTATAGTCCAGACTATAGACTATTCTATAGTCCAGACTATAGACTATTCTATAGTCCAGACTATAGACTATTCTATAGTCCAGACTATAGACTATTCTATAGTCCAGACTATAGACTATTCTATAGTCCAGACTATAGACTATTCTATAGTCCAGACTATAGACTATTCTATAGTCCAGACTATAGACTATTCTATAGTCCAGACTATAGACTATTCTATAGTCCAGACTATAGACTATTCTATAGTCCAGACTATAGACTATTCTATAGTCCAGACTATAGACTATTCTATAGTCCAGACTATAGACTATTCTATAGTCCAGACTATAGACTATTCTATAGTCCAGACTATAGACTATTCTATAGTCCAGACTATAGACTATTCTATAGTCCAGACTATAGACTATTCTATAGTCCAGACTATAGACAATTCTATAGTCCAGACTATAGACTATTCTATAGTCCAGACTATAGACTATTCTATAGTCCAGACTATAGACTATTCTATAGTCCAGACTATAGACTATTCTATAGTCCAGACTATAGACTATTCTATAGTCCAGACTATAGACTATTCTATAGTCCAGACTATAGACTATTCTATAGTCCAGACTATAGACTATTCTATAGTCCAGACTATAGACAATTCTATAGTCCAGACTATAGACTATTCTATAGTCCAGACTATAGACTATTCTATAGTCCAGACTATAGACTATTCTATAGTCCAGACTATAGACTATTCTATAGTCCAGAGTATAGACTATTCTATAGTCCAGACTATAGACTATCTATAGTCAAGACTATAGACTATTCTATAGTCCAGACCATAGACTATTCTATAGTCCAGACTATAGACTTTTTTATAGTCCAGACTATAGACTATTTTATAGTCCAGACTATAGAATATTCTATAGTCCAGACTATAGAATATTCTATAGTCCATACTATAGACTATTCTATAGTCCAGACTATAGAATATTCTATAGTGCATACTATAGACTATTCTATAGACTATAGAATATTCTATAGTCTAGACTATAGACTATTCTATAGTCTAGACTATAGACTATTCTATAGTCTAGACTATAGACTATTCTATATATGTCCAGACTATAATACTATTCTATAGTCCAGACTATAACTATTCTATAGTCCAGACTATAGACTATTCCATAGTCCAGACTATAGACTATTCCATAGTCCAGACTATAGACTATTCCATAGTCCAGACTATAGACTATTCTATAGTCCAGACTATAGACTATTCTATAGTCCAGACATAGACTATTCTATAGTCCAGACTATAGACTATTCTATAGTCCAGACTATAGCTATTCTATAGTCCAGACTATAGACTATTCTATAGTCCAGACTATAGACTATTCTATAGTCCAGACTATAGACTATTCCATAGTCCAGACTATAGACTATTCCATAGTCCAGACTATACACTATTCCATAGTCCAGACTATAAACATTCTATAGTCCAGACTAACTATTCTATAGTCCAGACTATAGACTATTCTATAGTCCAGACTATAGACTATTCTATAGTCCAGACTATAGACTATTCTATAGTCCAGACTATAGACTATTCTATAGTCCAGACTATAGACTATTCTATAGTCCAGACTATAGACTATTCTATAGTCCAGACTATAGACTATTCTATAGTCCAGACTATAGACTATTCTATAGTCCAGACTATAGACTATTCTATAGTCCAGACTATAGACTATTCTATAGTCCAGACTATAGACTATTCTATAGTCCAGACTATAGACTATTCTATAGTCCAGACTATAGACTATTCTATAGTCCAGACTATAGACTATTCTATAGTCCAGACTATAGACTATTCTATAGTCCAGACTATAGACTATTCTATAGTCCAGACTATAGACTATTCTATAGTCCAGACTATAGACTATTCTATAGTCCAGACTATAGACTATTCTATAGTCCAGACTATAGACTATTCTATAGTCCAGACTATAGACTATTCTATAGTCCAGACTATAGACTATTCTATAGTCCAGACTATAGACTATTCTATAGTCCAGACTATAGACTATTCTATAGTCCAGGACTATTACTATCTATAGTCCAGACTATAGGACTATTCTATAGTCCAGACTATAGACATTTCCTATGTCCAGGACTATAGACTATTCTATAGTCCAGACTATAGACTATCTATAGTCCAGGAGACTATAGACTGGGTATTCTATAGTCCAGAACTATAGACTATTCTATAGTCCAGAGTATAGGACATTCTCTAGTCAGACTATAGACTATCTATAGTCCAGACTATAGACTATTCTATAGTCCAGACCTATAGGACTATTCTATAGTCCAGACTATAGACTATTCTATACTCCCAGACGAAGCTATTCTATATTACAGAAATAGACTATTCTATACTCCAGACTATAGACTATTCCTATAGTCAGACTAAGCTATTTATTCTATTAGTCAGACTTAGACAATTCTATATCCAGACTATAGAATATTCTATACTCCAGACTATAGACTATTCTATAGTCCAGACTATAGACTATTCTATACTCCAGACTATAGACTATTCTATAGTCCAGACTATAGACTATTCTATAGTCCAGACTATAGACAATTCTATAGTCCAGACTATAGACTATTCTATAGTCCAGACTATAGACTATTCTATAGTCCAGACTATAGACTATTCTATAGTCCAGACTATAGACTATTCTATAGTCCAGACTATAGACTATTCTATAGTCCAGACTATAGACTATTCTATAGTCCAGACTATAGACTATTCTATAGTCCAGACTATAGACTATTCTATAGTCCAGACTATAGACTATTCTATAGTCCAGACTATAGACTATTCTATAGTCCGGACTATAGTCCAGAGTATAGACTATTCTATAGTCCAGAGTATAGACTATTCTATAGTCCAGACTATAGACTATCTATAGTCAAGACTATAGACTATTCTATAGTCCAGACCATAGACTATTCTATAGTCCAGACTATAGACTTTTTTATAGTCCAGACTATAGACTATTCTATAGTCCAGACTATAGAATATTCTAGACTATTCTATAGTCTAGACTATAGACTATTCTATAGTCCAGACTATATACTATTCTATAGTCCAGACTATAGACTATTCTATAGTCCAGACTATAGAGTATTCTATACTCCAGGCTATGGACTATTCTATACTTCAGACTATGGACTATTCTATACTCCAGACTATGGACTATTCTATACTCCAGACTATGGACTATTCTATACTCCAGACAGACTATAGTCTGGATTAATGAATAGTCTATAGTCTTGACTATTGCCCCTAGTCTGGACTATAGAATAGTTTATAGTCTGGACTATAGATTGATTACCTTTTATTTGAACCTTTTAAATTTTTACAAAACTTATCTGATGATTCCTAAAACTTCTTTTACATTTACAACTTTTTCCACTCCCTTCCCCCATAGCGTGGCAAACAAGTGTGTTATGAAAGGTTTTAAATCTTGGCGGTAGGAAGAGTTTTTGGGGAAAACAAATTCTGAGCGAGTGTGTGAACATTAGTAATTTGTCAAAAATGACAAAAACATTTAACAAACTTTTGATAAAATGTCTACATATTTATACAAATTCAAGTACCTTTAAACAATAAATACAGAGACTGAGTGAGTAAGTAACAGACGCTTTGAAAATTAAACTTGTACCGATAAATAAGTAGTAAAACTGTATATCTTGTTGTTCGTACTACATCTTGTCAATGACTTTATTTTTCAAGTGGCTTTTCTACATGACTGAAAACTGAAATGAACGCGAGGAGTATAAAACAAAAATCAAATATGTATGAAACGAGAGAAAAGAAAAATTATATAAAATTTACATAAGAAATCCTACTTAATGTAAATAAACATAAACAACCATATACTTGGAATGATTGAATGAATGAATGAATGAATGAGAAAGCCTTAAACAGAACATGAAAAACAGTGAATTTGAAAAAGTACTTGAAAATTTAACCACCACCACCACATCTATCACAACCAGTGATGCCAGGAGATTTTTTTCAGAAATCCCTACGCTTATGAGAAAAAATCCCTTTTTTCCCTACACCCACTTTTTATTTTCCCTACATTTTTCCCTACACTACTTTTTTCCATTTTTTTCAAAGTTTATCTTAAAAAAATACAAAAATAACATCAAAAACTAAAATATTAGCTCCGTTTTATAATATACATATATGAATGTATTTTTTTTTAATTTTTAGGAATGAAATTTCTAGAATTTAAATTTAAATTTTTTTTTCTTTCAATTTTACATCATACAAATCTTCCAACCCTGACTCTTCAGTTAAGATTAAAAAAAACAATTGAAAGATTTATGGCAGTATATCGAATCGTGCTAAAAATTTATTTTATGTGCCTCCAACAAAAAAATTTTCATAAAATAATTATTTTAAATAAGGTTTACTTTTGCGTTTACTTTTTACGGTTTACTTTTATAAATTTTCAGAATATTAAATTCATTTTTTCAATCCTGAGTTACTGCATTAAGCCCCCGACTACTCTATCTATAAGGAGTCAGAATATATCGCCCTACAGGATTGGCATAATCCAAAAAGTCGTTTCAAGAAAAATGGATATGAATATTTAATGACATTTAACTATTTTTTTAATAACTTTTAAACAAATCAAGGGGTTTTAAAAATCCAGATTCAGATAGTTGAGGTTAATATGTTTCTCATCTAAATTGAAATTAAATTTTTAGTTGTCTAATATTCACAAGAACGTGGGTTTTAGTTTTTACGTTTACAAAAAATCGATTTCACATCGAAAATAATAGACATATTTGAAATTTCATAAATCTATATGAAAGATTTTAGTATGTCGCATGTTTTGAAGACCTTAGTTCAAGAAAGCCGAATTTTGGATTATGCCAGTCTTGTAGCGATATGTAGGTACATATATTGTAGAAATTACAAGCGGAATTTTTACTAACCATACACTTAAAACTGATTTCGTTTTTAATTTAAAAGTTTAATACATGAAAGAGTATATTTTTAGTTGTTAAAAACTATGAAATTGAAAAATCCCTACAATTTGACAATAGTAAGAAATCTTTCCCTTTTTCCCTACACGTGAAATTTTTGAAAAAAATCCCTACAAAAAGGGAAAAATCCCTACACTTGGCATCACTGATCACAACTAGCGCCATCATCAGTGTAGGGAGTTGTTTGTTATAGAAAATTCTAAATATTCAACATCATCATGTCTTCCATAACACCCTGCTTGAAAATTTTTCGTTTTTAAATTTATTGTCGGCACTTTTTCTTACTTTATGATTTGCTTCATAGTGGGTGGTATTGCTTGAAGAATTTAGTAGGACTTGTATAGACAGAATGTTAAAGAAAAAAAGTACTAAAAATACTAACGTTTAATAATAGATCCTGTTCTAGTTCTGTTCTAGTTCTGTTCTAGTTCTGTTCTAGTTCTGTTCTAGTTCTGTTCTAGTTCTGTTCAGTTCTGTTCTAGTTCTGTTCTAGTTCTGTTCTAGTTCTGTTCTAGTTCTGTTCTAGTTCTGTTCTAGTTCTGTTCTAGTTCTGTTCTAGTTCTGTTCTAGTTCTGTTCTAGTTCTAGTTCTGTTCTAGTTCTGTTCTAGTTCTGTTCTAGTTCTGTTCAAGTTCTGTTCTAGTTCTGTTCTAGTTCTGTTCTAGTTCTGTTCTAGTTCTGTTCTAGTTCTGTTCTAGTTCTGTTCTAATACTGTTCTAGTTCTATTCTATTCTAGTTCAGTTCTAATTCTGTTCTAGTTCTGTTCTAGTTCTATTCCAGTTCTGCTCTAGTTCTATTCTAGTTCTGTTGTAGTTCTGTTCTGGTTCCGTTCTAGTTCAGTTCTAGTTCAGTTCTAGTTCAGTTCTGGTTCAGTTCTAGTTCAGTTAGTTCAGTTCTAGTTCAGTTCTAGTTCAGTTCTAGTTCAGTTCTAGTTCAGTTCTAGTTCAGTTCTAGTTCAGTTCTAGTTCAGTTCAGTTCTAGTTCAGTTCTAGTTCAGTTCTAGTTCAGTTCTAGTTCAGTTCTAGTTCAGTTCTAGTCAGTTCTAGTTCTGTCTAGTTCTGTCCTAGTTCTGCTCTAGTTCTGTTCTGTTCTGTTCTAGTTCTGTTCTAGTTCTGTTCTAGTTCTGTCTGTTCTAGTTCTGTTCTAGTTCTGTTCTAGTTTAGTTCTAGTTCTGTTCTAGTTCTTTCTAGTTCTGTTTCTAGTTCTATTCTAGTTCAGGTTCTAATTCTGTTCTAGTTCTGTTCTAGTTCTATTCCAGTTCTGCTATAGTTCTATTCTAGTTCTGTTGTAGTTCTGTTCTGGTTCCGTTCTAGTTCAGTTCTAGTTCAGTTCTAGTTCAGTTCTAGTTCTGTTCTAGTTCTGTTCTAGTTCTGTCCTAGTTCTGTCTAGTTCGTTCTAGTTCTGTTCTAGTTCTGTTCTAGTTCTGTTCTAGTTCTGTTCTAGTTCTGTTCTGTTCTAGTTCTGTTCTAGTTCTGTTCTAGTTCTGTTCTAGTTCTGTTCTAGTTCTGTTCTAGTTCTGTTCTAGTTCTGTTCTAGTTCTGTTCTAGTTCTGTTCTAGTTCTGTTCTATTTCTGTTCTAGTTCTGTTCTAGTTCTGTTCTAGTTCTGTTCTAGTTCTAGTTCTGTTCTAGTTCTGTTCTAGTTCTGTTCTAATTCTGTTCTAGTTCTGTTCTAGTTCTGTTCTAGTTCTGTTTTAGTTCTGTTTTAGTTCTGTTCTAGTTCTGTTCTAGTTCTGTTCTAGTTCTGTTCTAGTTCTGTTCTAGTTCAGTTCTAGTTCTGTTCTAGTTCTGTTCTAGTTCTGTTCTAGTTCTGTTCTGGTTCGGTTCTAGTTCTGTTCTAGTTCTGTTCTAGTTCTGTTCTAGTTCTGTCCTAGTTCTGCTCTAGTTCTGTTCTAGTTCTGTTCTAGTTCTGTTCTAGTTCTGTATTAGTTCTGTTCTAGTTCTGTTCTAGTTCTGTTCTAGTTCTGTTCTAGTTCTGTTCTAGTTCTGTTCTAGTTCTGTTCTAGTTCTGTTCTAGTTCTGTTCTAGTTCTGTTCTAGTTCTGTGCTAGTTCTGTTCTAGTTCTGTTCTAGTTCTGTTCTAGTTCTGTTCTAGTTCTGTTCTAGTTCTGTTCTAGTTCTGTTCTAGTTCTGTTCTAGTTCTGTTCTAGTTCTGTTCTAGTTCTGTTCTAGTTCTGTTCTAGTTCTGTTCTAGTTCTGTTCTAGTTCTGTTCTAGTTCTGTTCTAGTTCTGTTCTAGTTCTGTTCTAGTTCTGTTCTAGTTCTGTTCTAGTTCTGTTCTAGTTCTGCTCTAGTTCTATTCTAGTTCTGTTCTAGTTCTGTTCTAGTTCTGTTCTAATTCAGTTCAAGTTCTGTTTTAGTTCAGTTCTAATTCTGTTTTAATTCTGTTCTAGTTGTGTTTTTAAACAGAATCATTTAAGGAATTTTTCATAAATAAAACCACTCACACACTCTTCTTCACATTGTCATCATTATATTGCCATTTCTGTCTATACATACCCCTTCACTTATACAAGTCTTGTTGAAATTGTCATGTCAGCAATTTAATATTACTTTTTCTTATTACTCACATATTTGTTATATTCCTCAAGCCTTTAAAAGTACTAGATTTTCTTAAAACATGTTCGCAGCAGACAGACTGAGAAAAAGGCAACGAAGATTCTTAGAACAAACAACAAAAAATGTATAAGAAAATGACAAAATCATTTAAAAAAGTTAATTGTGTGTACAAGTGGGTTACAATAAGAGAACAAAAAAATCGAAATCATTTCTTAAACAAATCTAGAGAAAGGGTGCTAAAAGTAGTACAAAACTCTGCTTTGGGTGTTAACTTGCAGTTTTCCTACAGCATCTAAGCATTTCAACTTAAGAAATAATGGTTAATGTGCTTTTTTATTTTTATAAAACATGAATAAGAAAAAAAGCGATATAATAAGAAAACGTCAGAATCAAGCTAAATAAAAACCAATAACCCTTTTTTCCTATTTACTTCCGCTTAAAAGGGTACTTCGGTAAAAACCAACCACCTCAGCAGGGGGGACAAAGAATGTTAAAGATTTTCGCTACATTTGTTAGAGAAAAAAGTTAATAAATTAAAAAAAACAAACCAAAAAGGTTTAAGTTTTGCGGAAAGTACTAAATTTCAAAAAGTACCAATTGTTTAGTTTTAGACTATATACAAAAAGTACCAAAAAGTACTTTTTACAAAACCGCAAAAGTTCACAAATAACTAAGTATTCTAAGGAACCTATTCCAGTTCTAGTTCAGTTCTAGTTCATTTCAAGTTCAGTTATAGTTCAGTTCTAGTTTAGTTCTAGTTCAGTTCTAGTTCAGTTCTAGTTCAGTTCTAGTTCAGTTCTAGTTCAGTTCTAGTTCAGTTCTAGTTCAGTTCTAGTTCAGTTCTAGTTCAGTTCTAGTTCAGTTCTAGTTCAGTTCTAGTTCAGTTCTAGTTCAGTTCTAGTTCAGTCTAGTTCAGTTCTAGTTCAGTTCTAGTTCAGTTCTAGTTCAGTTCTAGTTCAGTTCTAGTTCAGTTCTAGTTCAGTTCTAGTTCAGTTCTAGTTCAGTTCTAGTTCAGTTCTAGTTCAGTTCTAGTTCAGTTCTAGTTCAGTTCTAGTTCAGTTCTAGTTCAGTTCTAGTTCAGTTCTAGTTCAGTTCTAGTTCAGTTCTAGTTCAGTTCTAGTTCAGTTCTAGTTCAGTTCTAGTTCAGTTCTAGTTCAGTTCTAGTTCAGTTCTAGTTCAGTTCTAGTTCAGTTCTAGTTCAGTTCTAGTTCAGTTCTAGTTCAGTTCTAGTTCTAGTTCAGTTCTAGTTCAGTTCTAGTTCAGTTCTAGTTCAGTTCTAGTTCAGTTCTAGTTCAGTTCTAGTTCAGTTCTAGTTCAGTTCTAGTTCAGTTCTAGTTCAGTTCTAGTTCAGTTCTAGTTCAGTTCTAGTTCAGTTCTAGTTCAGTTCTAGTTCAGTTCTAGTTCAGTTCTAGTTCAGTTCTAGTTCAGTTCTAGTTCAGTTTCTAGTTCAGTTCTAGTTCAGTTCTAGTTCAGTTCTAGTTCAGTTCTAGTTCAGTTCTAGTTCAGTTCTAGTTCAGTTCTAGTTCAGTTCTAGTTCAGTTCTAGTTCAGTTCTAGTTCAGTTCTAGTTCAGTTCTAGTCAGTTCTAGTTCAGTTCTAGTTCAGTTCTAGTTCAGTTCTAGTTCAGTTCTAGTTCAGTTTCTAGTTCAGTTCTAGTTCAGTTTCTAGTTCAGTCTAGTTCAGTTCTAGTTCAGTTCTAGTTCAGTTCTAGTTCAGTTCTAGTTCAGTTCTAGTTCAGTTCTAGTTCAGTTCTAGTTCAGTTTCTAGTTCAGTTCTAGTTCAGTTCTAGTTCTGTTCTAGTCTGTTCTAGTTCTGTTCTAGTTCTGTTCTAGTTCTGTTCTAGTTCAGTTCTAGTTCAGTTCTAGTTCAGTTCTAGTTCAGTTCTAGTTCAGTTCTAGTTCAGTTCTAGTTCAGTTCTAGTTCAGTTCTAGTTCAGTTCTAGTTCAGTTCTAGTTCAGTTCTAGTTCAGTTCTAGTTCAGTTCTAGTTCAGTTCTAGTTCAGTTCTAGTTCAGTTCTAGTTCAGTTCTAGTTCAGTTCTAGTTCAGTTCTAGTTCAGTTCTAGTTCAGTTCTAGTTCAGTTCTAGTTCAGTTCTAGTTCAGTTCTAGTTCAGTTCTAGTTCAGTTCTAGTTCAGTTCTAGTTCAGTTCTAGTTCAGTTCTAGTTCAGTTTTAGTTCAGTTCTAGTTCAGTTCTAGTTCAGTTCTAGTATAGTTCCAGTTCAGTTCTAGTTCAGTTTTAGTTCTAGTTCAGTTCTAGTTCAGTTCCAGTTCAGTTCTAGTTCAGTTCTAGTTCAGTTCTAGTTCAGTTCTAGTTCAGTTCTAGTTCAGTTCTAGTTCAGTTCTAGTTCAGTTCTAGTTCAGTTCTAGTTCTGTTCTAGTTCTGTTCTAGTTCTGTTCTAGTTCTGTTCTAGTTCTGTTCTAGTTCTATTCTAGTTCTGTTCTAGTTCTGTTCTAGTTCTGTTCTAGTTCTGTTCTAGTTCTGTTCTAGTTCTGTTCTAGTTCTGTTCTAGTTCTGTTCTAGTTCAGTTCTAGTTCTGTTCTAGTTCAGTTCTGTTCTAGTTCTGTTCTAGTTCTGTTCTAGTTCTGTTCTAGTTCTGTTCTAGTTCTGTTCTAGTTCAGTTCTAGTTCAGTTCTAGTTCAGTTCTAGTTTAGTTCTGTTCTAGTTCTGTTCTAGTTCTGTTCTAGTTCTGTTCTAGTTCTGTTCTAGTTCTGTTCTAGTTCTGTTCTAGTTCCTTTCTAGTTCTGTTCTAGTTCTAGTTCAGTTCTAGTTCAGTTCTAGTTCAGTTCTAGTTCAGTTCTGTTCTAGTTCTGTTCTAGTTCTGTTCTAGTTCTGTTCTAGTTCCTTTCTAGTTCTGTTCTAGTTCAGTTCTAGTTCAGTTCTAGTTCAGTTCTAGTTCAGTTCTAGTTCAGTTCTGTTCTAGTTCTGTTCTAGTTCTGTTCTAGTTCTGTTCTAGTTCAGTTCTAGTTCAGTTCTGTTCTAGTTCTGTTCTAGTTCTGTTCTAGTTCTGTTCTAGTTCTGTTCTAGTTCTGTTCTAGTTCTGTTCTAGTTCTGTTCTAGTTCTGTTCTAGTTCTGTTCTAGTTCTGTTCTAGTTCTGTTCTAGTTCTGTTCTAGTTCATTTCTAGTTCCAAAATTCTAAATTTTTCCTTTATTAAAAAAACCCCTTATAATTTCTTTTTACCCTTTATTTCCAAAACCGTCCTTTAAAATTCATGTTTAACCCAAATAAGTATACTATTAAAACGTTTATAACACTCTTGTTTTGCCGGTTTGTTGTTTGACAAAACATTAAAGTAAACTAAATATTTTCCCACCCTGGTTATTATACATATGAGATGTTAGATTCTTCTTTTTTTCAGACTGTCAGCCAAACAACTACTATTAACACGCGTCTTCGTACAAAAACCACAAAAACGTATTAAGAACAACAATGATATTTAAGTACATATTCTTACCCCTCGTCATAAAAATGGTTATTCCCTTTTTAAAGCTAAATGTCTGTTCGGTATGTCTGTCTGTCCGTCCGTTTGTCTGTCTATCTTGTCCTGCCTTAAATTCTCATGGCGTTAAATTTCCAACAAACAATGAAAAAACATTAACTTGTGATTTTATAACTTCAGGGGTTGAAATTCTTGATTTTTTGTTTAAAAAATATTTATTTGCTTTTTTTTCAGGAAAATCTTATAAAGTCCTTTTGTGTAATTGTAATTGTTATTGGAAAAACAATTGGCATTATAATTATTTATAGAAGCAAGGGTGGTAGTACCACAGAAAAGGGAAGAGAGAAAATCTAATATATTAAGGATACAACATCAGCAGCTTTATTTAACAGTAAATATTTCCTCAATACACCGGAAATGAGACTTAGGGGGAGGGGTTTGCAAGTATTAATAAAAATCACTTTTTTTATATTTAGCCCAGAATTGATTTGTTACGGTTTTTGCAGAAAAATCAGCTTTAAAATTATTTAATCAATTTCAAATGCTTGAAAAACGATACACCGAGTTAAGCAGAAAACTAAGTTCAATTTATTTAGAGAATCCTTAGAAATGTGTGTTTATTTTTGATCATTTAATTTGATAATTTAAAGTTTAACAAAGAATTGTATTTGCTACTGTTTGGCAATTGTAGTGTTTCCTTTACAAACAGGCCACAAAACAAATTTGAATTTGATTGACAGTGACAACAACAACAACAACCTTTGTAGGGACAAATGGTGTTTGAAATGAATAATTAGTTGCTGGGAATTGTTTGTTTAGAAACCTTCTAAGGGACAAAGAAATAAAATTAAAAGTTCGTATGAGAATGTTTTTGGATAAAAGTAACAAAATTTAAAATTTCCGGCAAGATTTAACAAGTTCTGTTCTAGTTCAGCTCAATATCAGCTCAAGTTCAGTTCTAGTTTAGTTCTAGTTCAGTTCCAGTTCAGTTCTAGTTCAGTTCTAGTTCAGTTCTAGTTCAGTTCTAGTTCAGATCTAGTTCAGTTCTAGTTCAGTTCTAGTTCAGTTCTAGTTCAGTTCTAGTTCAGTTCTAGTTCAGTTCTAGTTCAGTTCTAGTTCAGTTCTAGTTCAGTTCTAGTTCAGTTCTAGTTCAGTTCTAGTTCAGTTCTAGTTCAGTTCTAGTTCAGTTCTAGTTCAGTTCTAGTTCAGTTCTAGTTCAGTTCTAGTTCAGTTCTAGTTCAGTTCTAGTTCAGTTCTAGTTCAGTTCTAGTTCAGTTCTAGTTCAGTTCTAGTTCAGTTCTAGTTCAGTTCTAGTTCAGTTCTAGTTCAGTTCTAGTTCAGTTCTAGTTCAGTTCTAGTTCAGTTCTAGTTCAGTTCTAGTTCAGTTCTAGTTCAGTTCTAGTTCAGTTCTAGTTCAGTTCTAGTTCAGTTCTAGTTCAGTTCTAGTTCAGTTCTAGTTCAGTTCTAGTTCAGTTCTAGTTCAGTTCTAGTTCAGTTCTAGTTCAGTTCTAGTTCAGTTCTAGTTCAGTTCTAGTTCAGTTCTAGTTCAGTTCTAGTCTAGTTCAGTTCTAGTTCAGTTCTAGTTCAGTTCTAGTTCAATTCTAGTTCAGTTCTCGTTTCAGTTCTAGTTCAGTTCTAGTTCAGTTCTAGTTCAGTTCTAGTTCAGTTCTAGTTCAGTTCTAGTTCAGTTCTAGTTCAGTTCTAGTTCAGTTCTAGTTCATTTCTAGTTCAGTTCTAGTTCAGTTCTAGTTCAGTTCTAGTTCAGTTCTAGTCAGTCTAGTTCAGTTCAGTTCGTTAGTTCAGTTTCTAAGTTCAGATCTAGTTCAGTCTAGTTCAGTTCTAGTTCAGTTCTAGTTCAGTTCTAGTCAGTTCTAGTTCAGTTCTAGTTCAGTTCTAGTTCAGTTCTAGTTCAGTTCTAGTTCAGTTCTAGTTCAGTTCTAGTTCAGTTCTAGTTCCGTTCTAGTTCAGTTCTAGTTCAGTTCTAGTTCAGTTCTAGTTAAGTTCTAGTTCAGTTCTAGTTCAGTTCTAGTTCAGTTCTAGTTCAGTCTCAGTTCTAGTTCAGTTCTAGTTCAGTTCTAGTTCAGTTCTAGTTCAGTTCTAGTTCAGTTCTAGTTCAGTTCTAGTTAGTTCTAGTTCAGTTCTAGTTCAGTTCTTAGTTCAGTTCTAGTTCAGTTCTAGTTCAGTTCTAGTTCAGTTCTAGTTCAGTTTCTAGTTCATGTTCTAGTTCAGTTCTAGTTCAAGTTCTAGTTCCGTTCTAGTCGTTCTAGTTCAGTTCCTAGTTCAGTTCTAGTTCAGTTCTAGTTCAGTTCTAGTTCAGTTCTAGTTCAGTTTCTAGTTCAGTTCTAGGTAGTTCTAGTTCAGTTCTAGTTCAGTTTATTTTCAATTCATTTTTTATAAGATCTATACAAAAAAGATCTGCAACTTCCGTGTTACAAATAACTTTTTTTTCGAAAATTATCTGTCAAGTGTCAAGAAACATGTGACAGAACTCATGTTTTTATTACATACTTTTGTATGTGGAAATGGTGTAATCTTGTTCTTCCTTGTTTTCATTTTTTTTGCTCGTCTTTTGTTATTAAGTATTTTGTAATTTACTACACAATACTCAATCCGCAATATCATATGTTTGCTTTTTTTTCGCAACAGACACACAACAACAAAAACAAGAACAACGACATGCTGTTTCTTCTTAATATCATGTCATGATAAAAAAAAAGACAATAACAATATAAACATGAATAAAAAATATAACAGAGAAAAAGATGTATGCCACACTCTTAACCACACTAAAAGTACACACATAGATACACACGCAAGACACAGTAAGAGGCCAGAACAAGGATGATGCCTTTTGCCTTCTGAAACATAATAAAAAATAAAACACACAAACACATCATACAGAGATGATCAAACATATAGAGACACACTTACATATAGCAGGGAAAGACAGACAGACGGCAAAGATACACTCATATAAAGACAGACGGACGGACGGATAAGGCAGTCAATGTACAGATAGTCAGACGGACGGACGTAAGGAAGGACAGACACAGTTAAGGTGTAAGCACCTTCAACAGTAACTTAACCTGTATTTCTTCTTGTTATAACAGCAGCAGCAGCCAACCAACCAACAACAACATCTTCTTCAAATACATAAAAACCAACAATAAATAGAAAAGAAGAAAAAAACTTTTATTTTCTTTTCGTTTTTGTTGCAAAAAAAAAAAAAAAAACCTTTTTTCACTGAAATTTCATCATTTATCAAGGAACCTCTTTTGTCATACAATACATTCATATACTTTCAGAGACATTGGAATTGGAATATTGTGATAGATTCTCATGTGTGTAAGAGATTTAAAGAGATGGGTAGGATTATTGAAAAAAAAGGTACTTTTTCTTCTATGAATAGTTACCGCTTTACTAAGAAGAACATCCATATTATAGCTTTTACTGCGAGGAACAACACTCGCCATTTGGAAGAGTTTTTTCATCATCCTATGACTTGTTTGAGACTTTAGAAAGCTCTCTTTACCTTGATGTGTTTAGTCTCTTTTGGAATACTCTGTCCGTAATACTTTCTCTTCAACATCTAGTTATCACTTCGATAAACAGTATAAATTCAGACTTCTCCCATAAAATTGAATCACATTTTGAAAGGAACAGTTTTAGGACCATGATACTTTGGCAATATTCTCCATTTGAATGCTAACATTCGTAAGCTTGGTCGAACTCTAGAGTCTCAATGATCAGTGCAGGGTCTTCCTAGTCAGATATCTGTCTATTCCTCTCTCAAATCAAATCAATCCATAGAAAACCTTTGTTGATCGCAAACTCTATAAATCTTCTTTTATAGAACAGCTTGAACCATATACCGAATTGATCTTGGATCTTATTTCCATAAGATAGGCCAAATATCCTTTGAAATGTTGAGATTCGAAAACTTTAGACATCCAAAACTGCTAACAGTCTGATCCTTACACAAAGGAGCTTCTTATGCATGAAAATGCTTCCTGATCAAAAGAGCTTAACCATCCAATTAAATCAGAGCTTTTCCATTGTAATTCATTCCAAATTCCTAGGTGGTAGAACAGTTTGAAACATATTCCGAATTAATCTTGGATCTTCTTTCCATAAGACAGGCCAAATATCCATTGAAACGTTGAGATTCGAAAACTTTAGTCATCCAAAACTGCTAACAGTCTGATCAAAAGACCTTAACCATCCAATTAAATCCGGGCTTTTTCATTGTAGTTCATTCCAATTCCTAGGTGGGTTTCAATCTTATTTCCGCACTAGTGTCAGTCATTTGAATGTTAAAATTCGGAAACTTCTGACATTGTAAGATTCAGACATCGAGAGCTGCATACCATTCCTTCCCTAAGAGTTCTTAAAAGAAATTTAGAATGTCTCACACCAGAACCTTATAAGTATCTACAACCTCGAGAGTATTTAATCCGGATAGTTTTAAAAATTTCTCTCATTTTTCTCGACAACTTTCTACTGACACTAGAGCGTATAAATTGCAAAGAATTAGAGGTTATGTTCGATCTTCGATCGGTTATAGTTTTTTTATTCCCTTTTTTGGCGTATAACTTTGATATATTCCAAAGATCTGGAGTTCATTTGAATGAAGAGGTTACCCAAAGTTCGAAAGTCAACATTAAAGATCAGCGCGATTGATCGATCCTTCATTATTCAGATGTTTGTTATCGAATCTGTCATTTTGGAACTGTCTTAGCTTCCACATCTTCTTTGCAATACTTCTCAGTTAAACGGTGATGGTTCCCAACAAGTCGGGGCTCATTTGAGCTATGAATATTAGTTGTTGGATAACCAAACCCTTCATCTTACATTTGAGTACATTTGAGAATTGAAATATCTGAGTTTTTCGAACAAGGCGAGGAGTCTAATCTTATATTTGGCAAACAACCATGGCGCTTTCTAGCTTTATTTCGAACTTTAGCCCTAAACGTTGAGGAATCGATGTTGAAGGGTCTTCGCTAATGTTCGATATTTGATCTGATGTTGGCTGATTGTCAGCTGAACTGAACGTTTCGGAAAAGGCTGAATTTTTAATAGGTTTCTTCTGCAAACTTTCATATACAACGATCAAGTTTTCCGACAATCTGTAGTTCATTTATCGTTCGAATGTTGATTGTTTCTTTACACCAAATTTAACTATCAAACGTTGGAAAATCAACAGCGTTCTTGAGTTCCTTACATACACGGATATTGCAGATTGTTCACCAAACCTTTCGTTACCGAGATGTCCTAGTTTTTCGCACAACACAAGGATCTGAATGTCATTTCTTCTTCGGCACTATCGTTGAATTCTTTATTGAAGAGTTGCTGGATGCTTATTAAGCAAACCGAAGCCTAATAAAGGAAGCTAATGCCTCTCCTTCTTCTAGACACTTTCACTATCTCAATGGCCGATCGGTTGTCTTTTAATGTACAGATATTGGAAAATTGAAATGTCCGAAACTAATGTGAAGGGTGAGCAATCGAATGCCTTGACTTCTTTTGAAAGATTCTAGGCACAAGTGGGAAGTTTTCCAAGAAGAATCTGTGGGGTTCATTCGAGGTCGGTTGGTAGTTTACCGAATCGGTCGCCAACCGTCGATTTGTAGAAATCGATCATTCAAAATGTCCAAGTTTTCGGGCAATTTAAGGAATTGAACGTATCTCAATCTTTGGCACACGTCGAAGCGCTATTGTTTTCAGAACGTTGAAAGATTCTCAGACCTTTTTCCTAGTGGCAAAAGGTACTTTTCTGTTGTGAGTGAGTCCCATTCCCATCATACCTTTAAGCATCTCTTTCGAACCAACCCAACCTCATCTCTTAATAAATGTGCTAGATTAGGTTTATACATGTATGTATTAGTTACTAGTATGTCGATATGTATGTATGTGTTTTTCATAAAAAAAGTTTTATTATTGTTATTTTGTTCAGATATATGCAGGTCTTTAGGTATATAGAAGTAAAAAACAGGGATCGGCATCGAGAGACAACAGGAAACAAAGTTGAACAAAATTTACTTAAGATTTAACATCTATAGAGCCTTTTACCTTGCAACTAAGTCCTGTCCATGAAAATCTAGGGAGATCTTTCTTGAAAACTCTCTTTGTGCCAATCACTGCTGTTGTTTATGCAGTTTTGTTTGGTTATTTTTTTTTATTAGTTTTTTTCTTTCTTGTATTATTTGTTTTGGTTTTAGTCTCCTATACAAACTGGTTTTTTATAAGACTTTATGATATTCTCCTCCTCCTCCACTTTCCCCTAGCACTCCTCCATAGAAGTAGTGCCAGGAATTGATCATCTCTTGTCTCCTCTGTGTAAATTTGGTTACAAAGTAATAAATGTTTGTTGTTTGAATGGATGACTGACTGAATGACTGACTGTGTCTTCAGTTGGTTGTTTGAAAGGATGGATGGATACATGCCTTAAGAGAGAAGCTATTGTTAGTTTTCATTTGTTGTTGTTGTTATTTCTTATTGTTGTTGTTACAAGTGTTTTAACCACAAAAGACACAATATGTATAACTCTTCACCATACATTCTTTTTTTTTTTTTTTTGAAAGAATTCTTAAATACATATTTACCAGGGACCTAAAAAACAACCAGGTGATTCATACTTTAAGATGCATAAACAGACAATGCAACAAAACCAGTTCCTAACTTAAGATTTTATTACCTTAAAGGAGGCAGAAGACTCCAGCAGACAGTTAAAGGAAAAGAGGGGACAGAAGGATGGACAGACGGATGGATGATACCCTTTTTTTTGTTTGTTCATTTAGTTTATTACAAATTTTGGCAGTTTTTGTTGTTGGTATTTTTGACACTACAATATAATAGCACAGAAACAGTAATAAAGTCCTTAAATTTTGATTTTTTCTAAAAATCATAAACTTTTCTAATTTATATTTCAGCCTTTTTTATATAAAATCCTTTTTCTTTCTAAATAAAACAAATGTTGACACTTCTTGTTAAAAACTAAAAATCCTCTTTTTATACGCAAAAATCCCTTTTTTTTTGAAGAGGAATTTTATTTTAGGGAAAACAATAATAAACTAAAAATTCCATTTCATTTAGTTTTTCCTGCTGGTTTTTCTTGTTTTTCCTTTTTTGTTATCCCCTAACAGGATTTTTCTACTTAAAATTGAAATTAAAAAAGTTTCAAGAGTCCTTTTTAACACTTGAATACAGGAGCAGCGTAAAAGTACTTAGAAAATTCAATGAAAAATAGTTTTAAATAGTTTATTCATATGAGTGAAATTTAAAAGAGAAGGTACTCTTGAAAATTTTTTAATAAAAAAGGTCTGTTTAGAAGGAAATTTTAAAGAAAATTTCTGTAGTTATCGATAACTAGGAGAAATTTTAAAAATTTTGAAATGGGCTAGTTTATAGTCTAGTCTATAGTCTAGTCTTTAGTCTAGCTTATAGTCTAGTCTTTAGTCTAGTCTATAGTTCTAGTCTATAGTCTAGTCTAGTCTAGTCTATAGTCTAGTCTATAGTCTAGTCTATAGTCTAGTCTAGTCTAGTCTAGTCTATAGTCTAGTCTATAGTCTAGTCTATAGTCTAGTCTATAGTCTAGTCTATAGTCTAGTCTATAGTCTAGTCTATAGTCTAGTCTATAGTCTAGTCTATAGTCTAGTCTACAGTCTAGTCTATAGTCTAGTCATTAGTCTAGTCTATAGTCTAGTCTATAGTCTAGTCTATAGTCTAGTCTATAGTCTAGTCAAGTCTAGTCTATAGTCTAGTCTATAGTCTAGTCTACAGTCTAGTCTATAGTCTAGTCATTAGTCTAGTCTATAGTCTAGTCTATAGTCTAGTCTAGTCAAGTCTAGTCTATAGTCTAGTCTATAGTCTAGTCTATAGTCTAGTCTATAGTCTAGTCTATAGTCTAGTCTATAGTCTAGTCAAGTCTAGTCTATCGTCTAGTCTATAGTCTAGTCTATAGTCTAGTCTGTAGTCTAGTCTATAATCTAGTCTATAGTCTAGTCTGTCTAGTCTATAGTCTAGTCTATAGTCTAGTCTGTAGTCTATTCTATAGTCTAGTCTATAGTCTAGTCTATAGTCTAGTCCATAGTCTAGTCTATAGTCTAGTCTATAGTCTAGTCTATAGTCTAGTCTATAGTCTAGTCTATAGTCTAGTCTATAGTCTAGTCTATAGTCTAGTCTATAGTCTAGTCTATAGTCTATAGTCTAGTCTAGTCTAGTCTATAGTCTAGTCTATAGTCTAAGCTATAGTCTAGTCTATAGTCTAGTCTATAGCCTAGTCTATAGTCTAGTCTATAGTCCAGTCTATTGTCTAGTCTATAGTCTAGTCTATAGTCTAGTCTATAGTCTAGTCTATAGTCTAGTCTATAGTCTAGTCTATAGTCTAGTCTATAGTCTAGTCTATAGTCTAGTCTATAGTCTAGTCTATAGTCTAGTCTATAGTCTAGTCTATAGTCTAGTCTATAGTCTAGTCTATAGTCTAGTCGATAGTCTAGTCTATAGTCTAGTCTATAGTCTAGTCTATAGTCTAGTCTATAGTCTAGTCTATAGTCTAGTCTATAGTCTAGTCGATAGTCTAGTCTATAGTCTAGTCTATAGTCTAGTCGATAGTCTAGTCTATAGTCTAGTCTATAGTCTAGTCTATAGTCTAGTCTATAGTCTAGTCTATAGTCTAGTCTATAGTCTAGTCTATAGTCTAGTCTATAGTCTAGTCTATAGTCTAGTCTATAGTCTAGTCTATAGTCTAGTCTATAGTCTAGTCTATAGTCTAGTCTATAGTCTAGTCTATAGTCTAGTCTATAGTCTAGTCTATAGTCTAGTCTATAGTCTAGTCTATAGTCAAGTCTATAGTCTAGTCTATAGTCTAGTCTATAGTCTAGTCTAGTCTAGTCTATAGTCTAGTCTATAGTCTAGGCTATAATCTAGTCTATAGTATAGTCTATTCTAGTCTATAGTCTATTTTGTAGTCTAGTTTAGTCTGTATTCTAGTCTATAGTCTAGGCTAATTTTATTTAGTTATCGATAACTGAAAGTTTTATTAAGAAAATATTTCAAATTAATGTCCTATTTGTTGCTATTTTGCATTAAATGAAAAACTTTGATTATTTGTGTCTTTTTTTTATAAAATTCCCTTTTTATTTTTCTCCAAAAATTACAAATTAGTTGGGCTTTTTGTAAAAAAGTAATATTTATATGATTTTTTTATAAGGACCCTTTTGTAAAATCATAAAAACGGTTATAAACCTTAAACTTTTTTCATGGTTACAAAAATTTTCAAAATTTGTGTTGTTGTTGTTGTCATATAGGCTGCGGTTATAAATTCCGTTTCCGTGTTGACATTTATTTTGATTTATCGCAACACTTACAATAAAACACTGCTACACAAAGGACCAAAATTAAAAAAAAAAAAAAACGAAACACAACAAATGGTCCATTACAGGAAACTCACAAAAACATAAACTCACACTTTTGTAAATTCTATATCTTTTGACATTAAAAATAGAGAATGAATCCAAATTTTGTCTAACGTACGACCTGCTAAAACATTTGTAACACACCCCCCACCCCTCTTCAACACAAAAAATGCGTAGTTTCAAACTAGAAAAACATTTTATGAGTAAAATATCTGTAACATTTAGCAAACTATACATTAGGTTTATTTGAAAACCACAAAAGCCAATAAATATTTGTTGTGGAGTGGGGTTTTTTTTGAAAGGGGCAGGCGGAGTGTGTTTAGATAAAAACTATTTTCAAACATTTTGTTGATAAATTTATGAAAATGTTAATACTTTGTCCAGGGCCTCTCCGTCTCTCATTTTAAAACAATCAGCTAAAACTTTTGCTGTAAATTGAAAACAGTTTGTTGTTTACAGGGGAGAGGGGTATTGCTTAAAGTTTCTGTTTAACTATTTACATTATTGTTTCATTAGTAAGTAATGTGTAGTTAAAAAAAATAACTACTAATAGCAACAAATTTTTACCAAAAAATGAAACTCGCAGCATTTAGAAATATTATCAAACACACAAGCAGTTGAGAGCCAAAAACAACAAGTAATTGAAAGACAAAATGACTTCTCATACACTAAAGAGCACAGTGGGGAGAAAAACTATTTCTCTCTATTCATCCTTATTGATATTTACAGTTTTTTAGAATTTTGAAAATTGCTCATTTTTCCCATTGTGCTGCTACGTCCATAAAATTTGTTAAGTCCTACTAAGTATTTACAAAAATAACAAAAAAATGGACTTAATTATAGTGGACTGGGACAAATACTAGCAAAAACACATACACATTTAGTATTAAAAACCACAGAGAAACTTTTCAACTAAAATATTTATAAATTCTGGTTAAATGTCTGCAAAATACGTAAATTTAACTCGATAAAAGTGTGTGTGTGTGTCAGGCCTGGAAAATTTAAAATAAAACTTAGAAGAAAGTTTTACATTTTAAGGTACTAAACTAAATTTTCGCTAGAGTATGTATATAAAACTATAATGTAGACTAGATTATAGACTAGACTTTAGACTAGACTATAGACTAGACTATAGACTAAACTATAGACTAGACTATAGACTAGACTATAGACTAGACTATAGACTAGACTATAGACTAGACTATAGACTAGACTATAGACTAGACTATAGACTAGACTATAGACTAGACTATAGACTAGACTATAGACTAGACTATAGACTAGACTATAGACTAGACTATAGACTAGACTATAGAGACCAGACTATAGACTAGACTATAGACTAGACTATAGACTAGACTATAGACTAGACTATAGACTAGACTATAGACTAGACTATAGACTAGACTATAGACTATACTACAGACTAGACTATAGACTAGACTATGGACTATACTACAGACTAGACTATAGACTATACTACAGACTAGACTATAGACTAGAATATAGACCAGACTATAGACCAGACTATAGACCAGACTATACACTTGACTATAGACTAGACTATATAATAGACTATAGACTTGACTATAGACTAGACTACAGACTAGACTATAGAATAGACTATAGACTAGACTATAGACTAGACTAGACTATAGACTATAGACTAGACTATAGACTAGACTATAGACTAGACTATAGACTAGACTATAGACTAGACTGTAGACTAGACTGTAGACTAGACTGTAGACTAGACTATAGACTAGACCATAGACTAGACTATAGAATAGACTATAGACTAGACTATGGACTAGACTATAGACTAGACTATAGACTAGACTATAGACTAGACTATAGACTAGACTATAGACTAGACTATAAACTAGACTATAGACTAGACTATAGACTAGACTATAGACTAGACTATAGACTAGACTAGACTAGACTATAGACTAGACTATAGACTAGACTATAGAATAGACTATAGACTAGACTATAGACTAGACTATAGACTAGACTATAGACTAGACTATAGACTAGACTATAGACTAGACTATAGACTAGACTATAGACTAGACTATAGACTAGACTATAGACTAGAATATAGACTAGACTATAGACTAGACTATAGACTAGACTATAGACTAGACTATAGACTAGACTATAGACTTGACTATAGATTAGACTATAGACTAGACTATAGACTAGACTATAGACTAGCCTATAGACCAGACTACAGACTAGACTATAAAATAGACTATAGATTAGACTTTAGAGTAGACTATATACTAAACTATAAACTAGATTATATACTAGGCTATATACTATAGACTAGACTATCTACTATACTATAGACTAGACTATCTACTATACTATAGACTAGACTATCTACTAGACTATAGCCTAGACTAAAGACTAGACTATAGACTAGACTAAAGACTAGACTATAGACTATATTATAGACTAGACTATAAACTATTATAGACTAAAATGTATACTATAGACAAGATTATAGACTTAACAATAGTACCAAATTTTCCATGCCTGGTGTGTTTGTTATATTTGCAGTTATTTAAAGACCAGTGAGTATGACTTTTGCATACTCTACTTCCCCTCTTGCTGTCCTACCACCATCTCTTCTTCTGTCACTAGTATTTTATTTTGACCACAAACCCATTTACAGGAAAAACAGTAACAACAACTAAATTACAATGTTTTATTTTATTGTATTTTTTTGCTATGAAAACCGCATAGTTTATGATTGTGAATGTGTTCGGGGGTAGAGTGAGTGAACATGTGTTCATTTCATATTTATGAAAAAAGTGAAATATTCATTTCTTGATTTTATGCTCTGGTAGAAAAATTTTGTTATATGAATAATATTGTTTTAAAGAAAAACTTATTTTAAATGATTAATATTATTGTTTTTAGGTTTAAAATTAAGTTTCCCTCTCCCTAAAACATTTTTAAAAGGACACAGGACGAGCGCACACATACGCTTAAGAACATGGTGTGAATTAAAAGTAATAAACTTAATTGTGTTTATTATTTACTGTTGTTGTTTTTTCTTAATTTGTGTTTGTTTCCTTTAAATTGCCAACATAAATTAAAAGTTGTTTTTTTGCAGTTTTTTATTGGAGTGTTATTTGAAACCTCATTTTTAAAGAAATATTTTTATAATTTTAGAGAAATAAAAGCACTAAAAGTTGAAGTGTTGGTTAGAGTGGGGAGAGGAAGGAAACTTTTTAAAAGTTGATTGTAAAAAACATTCTGTATAGAAATTTGTGCGACTAGACTATAGAACTGACTATAGACTAGACTATAGACTAGACTATGGACTAGACTATAGAATAGACTATAGACTAGACTATAGACTAGATAATAGACCAGACTATAGACTAGACTGTAGACTAGACTATAGACTAGACTGTAGACTAGACTATAGACTAGACTATAGACTAGACTATAGACTAGACTATAGACTAGACTATAGACTAGACTATTAGACTAGACTATAGACTAGACTATAGACTAGACTATAGACTAGACTATAGACTAGACTCTAGACTAGACTATAGACTAGACTATAGACTAGACTATAGACTAGACTATAGGACTAGACATAGACTAGCTATAGACTAGACTATAGATAGACTATAGACTAGACTATAGACTAGATAGACTATAGACTATAGACTAGACTATAGAACTAGACTAGACTAGACTAGGACTAGGTATAGGCTAGACTATAGACTAGACTATAGACTAGACTATAGACTAGACTATAGGACTAGACTATAGACTAGACTATAGACTAGACTATAGACTAGACTATAGACTAGACTATAGACTAGACTATAGACTAGATATAGACATACTATAGACTAGACTATAGACTAGACTATAGACTAGAATAAGACTAGACTATAGACTAGACTATAGACTAGACTATAGACTAGACTATTAGGACTAGACTATAGACTAGACTATAGACTAGACTATAGACTAGACTATAGACTAGACTATAGACTAGACTATAGACTAGACTATAGACTAGACTATAGACTAGACTATATACTAGACTATAGACTAGACTATAGACTAGACTATAGACTAGACTATAGACTAGACTATAGACTAGACTATAGACTAGACTATAGACTAGACTATAGACTAGACTAGGCTATAGGCTAGACTATAGACTAGACTATAGACTAGACTATAGACTAGACTATAGACTAGACTATAGACTAGACTATAGACTAGACTATAGACTAGACTATAGATAGACTATAGACTAGACTATAGACTAGACTATAGACTAGACTATAGACTAGACTATAGACTAGACTATAGACTAGACTATAGACTAGACTATAGACTAGACTATAGACCAGACTATAGACTAGACTATAGACTAGACTATAGACTAGACTATAGACTAGACTATAGACTAGACTATAGACTAGACTATAGACTAGACTATAGACTAGACTATAGACCTAGACTATAGACTAGACTATAGACTAGACTTAGACTAGACTAGAGACTAGACTATAGACTAGACTTAGACAGACTATAGACTGATATAGACTAGACTATAGACTAGACTATAACTAGACTATAAAAGACTAGAATATGACTAGACTATAGACTGACTATAAATAGACTATAGACTGACTATAGACTAGACTATATACTAGACTATAGACTAGACGATAGACTAGACTATATACTAACTATAGACTAGGACCTATAGACTAACTAGGACTCTAACTCTAGACTCAGACCTTAGACTAGACTATAGGCTAGACTATAGACTAGACTATAGACTAGACAAATAGAAATAGACTAGTCAATAGACTAGACTATAGACTAGACTATAGACTAGTCATAGACTAGACTATAGACTAGTCATAGACTAGTCAATAGACTAGTCAATAGACTAGACTAGATGACTAGTCAATAGACTAGACTAAAAAATTTCTCTAACAGATCTACGGACATGGTAAACTCCTTGCAGTAATCGATAGCTTTCTACTTTCAGAATGTTCTTGACTTTTAAGACTCCTTTGATAGCAAAATCTTGTTAAAGTATTAGAAAACTGTTAGACACTTTCCCCCTTAATATTTCTTTTTGTAATTTTTTGCCTTTAGCTTTTAAAAACCTTTAGGAATATATGTAAAGCAATGTTCTTGTATGTGTTTTAAAGCCCATAAAATATTTTCTGTTTTTTTTTTTTTCGTACACAGTCCTTTTGTATACCTACCGGAGTATGTTACATTTAAAAGTCATGTACAAACATGTCCATGTTTGTGAAATTGTTCTGGTCCTTTAGGAGGTGGGAAAAAACATTTTAAAATTTTTGTTTTTGAAATGTTTTCTTTCTTTCTTCTTTAGTTTGTCTTATGTGTGTTTTGCAACAGAATTTTTTATAACGTTTAAATTCCCAAAAATATAAAACTAAAAAAAATATTTTTTTTTTTTTGAATTTTTTTCTTCTCAAGCTCTATCAAATATTTGCACACTTTTAACCTTTGGCACTCGGTAGACATTTTTTAATGTGTGTTTCATGTTTTTTTCTTGTTGTTGTAAATTTTTATATTGTTCAAACAAACAGGATGTATGAGAGTTTTGTGTTCGAAATTTTTATTTGAATAG
>NW_023995610.1:0-50000 GCF_015586225.1 Lucilia sericata | reverse complement strand
TTGGTTCGATAATTAGTTCTATAATTAGTTCTATAGTTAGTTATATAGTTAGTTTGATATTTAGTTCGATAGTTAGTTCTATAGTTAGTACGATTGTCAGCTCGATACCTACTTCGATAGTTAGTTCGTTAGGTAGTTCGATAGTTAGTTAACCTGAAGAAGTCTGCCGACACTAAGGGGTATAATCTGATTAGACTTTTGCTATTTTTGGTCTTTCGATTTCTTTTATAAATAATTTCGATTACAACATTAATCTCTAACAGCTGTTTTGTTCCCAGAAAAAAATAATTCCACTTCACATTAAAAACTAACAAATCATCTTTAACTTTAACTTCCTTTCTCAAAACCAAATAAATTTCGTTTGACAGTTAAACTTGAACATTAATTTCATTTATCTTCTCAATATTATACTTTCATAAATCTATAAGTACAGAATAAGGTTTTAATATAGAAAAAAAGAAACTTTTTCCCTTTTTGCGTTATAGATTTGAAATTACCCTTCAAGTAGTTCAAACGGCTTAACAACAAAAAAACGAAATTCTTAACAAAACCAAATATTCGATACAATCTTTTTTAGATTTCCCTTTGGAAATCCACCCCCTATTTCTTTTTCGCCCTTTTATCCTTATAATGATGTGTCACTGAAGCGGAAACATTTGATGTTGATTTTTCATGCTTTTTTTTTTTCTTTGCAGTTGCTTGTCTTACAATGACGAAAATGTTTCAAATAAATAATTTCAAATACAACAATATTTGATAGCTGATTGTCAAAAAATGTGAAATAAAATAAATACCGGAGATATTTGGACAATTTGTCAATCAGCGTAAGGGAAAGAAAACTACTATTGTCTGCAAAATGTTGCAGCAGGAGTTTGAAAATGAAATTAAGTAAGAAATGATATGACAAGCGTCATGTATATTAACGGGAGTGAATGGGAAGACATATGGGTTCATTTTTATTTGGGATTTTTAAAGAAAAATTTATTAGATTTAAAAGGTTTTTTATTGACTACAGTCTCCTCAGATTATTATAGTCTTCTTAGACTACAGACTATAGTCTCCTAAGAATATTGACTATAGTCTCCTCAGACTACTGACTATAGTATTCTCAGACTATTGAATGTAGTCTCCTCAGACAACTGACCATAGTCTCCTCCAACTATTGAATAGTCTTCTCAGACTATAGTTTATAACCTCCTCGGACTATAGGCTATAGTCTTCTTAGACTATAGGCTATAGCCTCCTCAGACTATTGACTATAGTCTCCTCAGACTATTAACTGTAGTCTCCTCAGACTATAGACTTTAGTCTCCTCAAACTATTGACTATAGTCTCCTCAGACTATAGATTATAGTCTCCTCAAACTATAGATTATAGTCTCCTCAGACCTATAGATTATAGTCTCCTCAGACTATAAATTATAGTCTCCTCAGACTATAAATTATAGTCTCCTCAGACTATAGACTTTAGTCTCCTCAGACTATTGACTATAGTCTCCTCAGATTATTGACTATAGTCTCCTAAAACTATTAACTGTAGTCTCCTCAGACTATTGATTATTGTCTCCTCAGACTATAGACTTTAGTCTCCTCAAACTATAGACTATAGTCTCCTCAGACCATAGACTATAGTCTATTCAGACTATAGACTATAGTCTCCTCAGACTATAGTCTATAGTCTCCTAAAACTATTAACTATAGTCTCCTCAGACTATTGATTATTGTCTCCTCAGACTATAGACTTTAGTCTCCTCAAACTATAGACTATAGTCTCCTCAGACCATAGTCTATTCAGACTATAGTCTATAGTCTCCTCATACTATAGTCTATAGTCCCCTAAGACTATAGTCTATAGTCTCCATAAACTATTGACTATAGTCTCCTCAGACTATTGATTATTGTCTCCTCAGACTATAAACTTCAGTCTCCGCAGACTATAGACTTTAGTCTCCTCAGACTATTGACTATAGTCCCCTTAGACTACTGACTATAGTCTCCTTAGATTATTGATTATAGTCTCCTCAGGCTACAGTCTATAGTCTCCTCAAACTATATACTATAGTCTCCTCAAACCACAGACTATAGTCTCCTCAGACTATAGACTATAGTCTCCTCAGACTATATACGATAGTCTCCTCAGACTATTGACTATAGTCTCCTCAGACAATAGACTTTAGTCTCCACATACTATTGACTATAGTCTCCTCAGACTAAAGTCTCTTCAGACTAAAGTCTCAGTCTATTGACTATAGTCTCCACAAACTATTGACTATAGTCTCCTCAGACTATAGACTATAGTCTCCTCAGTCTACTGTCTATAGTCTTCTCAAACTATAGACTATAGTCTCCTCAGACCATAGACTATAGTCTCCTCAGACCATAGACTATAGTCTCCTCAGACTATAGACTATAGTCTCCTCAGACTATAGTCTCCTCAGACTATAGTCTCCTCAGACTATTAACTATAGTCTCCTCAGACTATTGATTATAGAGTCCTCAGACTACAGACCACAGACTCCTTAGACTATTGACTATAGTCTCCTCAGACTATAGACTATAGTCTCCTCAGTCTATTGACTGTAGCCTCCTCAAACTATTGACTATAGTATCCTCATACTATTGACTATAGTCTCCTCAAACTATTGATTATAGTCTCCCCAGACTATAGACTCCTCACGTGTCAATTTATGTTGTCACTAAAATTAAATACTTCTCTGCTCTCTAATATGATTGTCATTATTAAGTAGTAGCATTAGACTTCTTAAGAAAGTTTTTAAAACTTTTACTTTTACACATTTCAGAGCCTCACACATTTCTAACTCCAATCACTTTATGATTTTTATGCTCTTCTTGTTGGCATTTGTGTCACAAACTTCAAGACTTATGCTACAATTTAATGCTTCAACACACTTTTATAAAAAACAGTCAACTTCTTTCTCGATACAAAAAAAAGAAACAAATTAGTGTAAAAACATAAAAAATGTTTTGCCATTAAATTGATTTATTTCCTGGAAACAGGACGAAAGCAAAACAATTTTATTAAAAATTTCAAATTACTTTAATTTAGGAAGCTGTAGCAAATACATTAAATAATTTAACAACAAATTGTAATGTTTTTTTTTTATTCGTGTAATACCATTTAGTCATTTTTACTAACTGTTTGTTTTAAAGTACATAAACTTTATGGATCCTTGCACAGTGAAAATAAGGATAAGAGGAGGGGTTCGTGTGTGGGTGTATTTAGTTAGTTTGTTTGTGTAACTCTAGAGTTCAGTATGCATTTTGCCTGGAAGTGTGTTTTGTTGTTTATTTTCAGTGGTAATGTTTTGTTAATTGCCAATTTTAACTTGGTTTTGTGCTGTCTAGTCAACACCACAAAATAATTTTAACATTAAACCCAGTTACTCTCGTTGTTTTAGAAATACAAACAAACATGAACTGTAGATTTGGGTGAAAGAAAGGGGGTGGTTTTGGTGTTCGAAAATGCCACAAAGTCTGTTAATAAATTTTGCAACTAAATAGATTAAAAAATTGTTTAGCTTGAACAAAGTTAGAGGGTATAGATGTAGTAGCAGACTATAGTCTAATGTCTAATCAAAATCCTTGGACTATGGACTATAGTATTATCATAGTTCTTAGACTACAGAGTATTCTCAGAATGTGGACTAGGCTATGAACTACAGTCTTCCCAAACTATAGTTTCCTCAGACTATGAACTATATTGTCCTCAGACCATGGACTATAGTCTCCTTAGACTATGGACTATAGTCTTCTCAGACTTTAGACTAAAGTCTTCTTAGACTACGGACTATACTCTCCACAGACTATAGACTATAGTTTCCTCAGACTATGAACTATATTGTCCTCAGACCACGGACTATAGTCTCCTCACTCTATAGACTAAAGTCTTCTTAGACTATGGACTATAGTCTCCTCAGAATATGGACTATTGTCTCCTCAGACTATAAACAATAGTCTTCTCAGACTATGGACTATAGTTTCCTCAGACTATGAACTATATTGTCCTCAGACTATGAACTATATTGTCCTCAGACCATGGACTATAGTCTCCTCAGACTATAGACTAAAGTCTCTTCAGACTATGGACTAAAGTCTAATCAGACTATGGACTATTGTCTACTCAGAATCCTTGGACTATGGACTATAGTATTATCATAGTCCTTAGACTACAGAGTATTCTCAGAATGTGGACTAGGCTATGGACTATAGTCTTCCCAAACTATAAACAATAGTCTCCTCAGACTATTGACTATAGTTTCCTCATACTATGGACTATAGTTTCCTCAGACTATGAACTATATTGTCCTCAGACCATGAACTATAGACTCCTTAGACTATGGACTATAGTCTCCTCAGACTATAGACTAAAGTCTTCTCAGACTATGGACTATAGTCTCCACAGAATATGGCCTATTGTCTCATCAGACTATAAACAATAGCCTCCTCAGACTAGGCTATGGACTATAGTCTTCCCAAACTATAAACAATAGTCACCTCAGACTATTGACTATAGTTTCCTCATACTATGGACTATAGTTTCCTCAGACTATGAACTATATTGTCCTCAGACCATGGACTATAGTCTTCTCAGACTATGGACTATAGTCTCCACAGAATATGGACTATTGTCTCCTCAGACTATAAACAATAGCCTCCTCAGACTATGGACTATAGTTTCCTCAGACTATGAACTATATTGTCCTCAGACCATGGACTATAGTCTCCATAGACTATGGAATATAGTCTCCTCAGACTATAGACTAAAGTCTTCTCAGACTATGGGCTATAGTCTTCTCAGAATATGGACTATTGTCTCCTCAGACTATAAACAATAGTCTCCTCAGACTATGGACTATAGTTACCTCAGACTATGAACTATATCGTCCTCAGACTATGGACTATAGTTTCCTCAGACTATGAACTATATTGTCCTCAGACCATGGACTATAGTCTCCTCAGACTATAGAATAAAGTCTCTTCAGACTATGGACTATAGTATCCTCAGAATATAGACTATAGTCTCATCAGACTATGAACTATATTCTCCTCAGACTATGAACTATATTCTCCTCAGACTATAAACTATAGTCTTATCAGTCTATAAACTATAGTTTCCTCATACTATAAACTATAGTCTCCTCATACTATAGACTATAGTCTCCTCAGACTATGGTCTATAGTCTCCTCTGACTATAGACTATAGTCTCCTTAAACTACATACTATAGTCTCCTCAGTCTACAGACTATAGTCTAATCATCCAATGATCCAAAGTCTCCTCATTATCCTTTTATTCCCCTAGTATTCCCCTAAAAAAAGATGAATCCTGTTTCCCTACATGTTAAACAAGACATTTATGTTAGTCCTCAGAATTAATGGCGTCTTATTTATTGCACCTTGCTACCAGTTTGATAAGAAGGTTTTTTTGCCATTTTATTATTTTCTTCATGTCTTTGTTCCTTAAGGCTCATAAAAAGATCCTTTGTCCCTAAAAATGGCAAAAATAAATAAAATACTTGTATATTAAACCGTTTCTCTGTCAGTCTCTCTATTTTGTTTAAAGATTGTCTGGTTGACAGCTGTTTTTTTTTATTTTGGAATAATTGCAATTTCAATGCTGTTGTACAATTTCATTATTTTTGTGTACCAAAAAAAAAAGGATCATGTTTTCCTGCAGCCTGCGTGTGGCGGTTACTTACGGGCGTTGCTT
Organism: Lucilia sericata; assembly: GCF_015586225.1. Classification (NCBI taxonomy): domain Eukaryota; kingdom Metazoa; phylum Arthropoda; class Insecta; order Diptera; family Calliphoridae; genus Lucilia; species Lucilia sericata. The sequence continues at coordinate 44,272 of NW_023995610.1, read as the reverse complement.
CGTTTTTTTGAGTTTTTCTTTTTGTTTAGTACATTTTTTTTGTGATTATTTAAAATAATTATTTATTGATGGATTTCAATCATCTGTCAGGTCTTTGTATGTTTATTTCTCTGTCTTTCGGTTTTTATTATTTATATTTTAGTTTTGGTTTTGTGGTTTTAAACAATCGTGTTTTTTGTCTTTTTCTAGAAATTTTTGTCAATCATCTGTTGTGGAACTCTTTTATCATAATGTTTTAACAGCTCTGTGTGAGTTTTTTTTTTTGGGACAAAATTACCTGTCATGTGGTAGTTGTTTTAGAACAAAAATATTTTCTATAGAAAATATACAAGTGGAACCTCAAAACTAGTTCTGTTCCAGTTCTGTTCTAGTTCTGTACTAGTTCTGTTAAAATTCTGTACTAGTTGAGTTCTATTTCAGTTTTAGATCAGTTCTAGTTCAGTTCTAGTTCAGTTCTAGTTCAGTTCTAGTTCAGTTCTAGTTCAGTTCTAGTTCAGTTCTAGTTCAGTTCTAGTTCAGTTCTAGTTCAGTTCTAGTTCAGTTCTAGTTCAGTTCTAGTTCAGTTCTAGTTCAGTTCTAGTTCAGTTCTAGTTCAGTTCTAGTTCAGTTCTAGTTCAGTTCTAGTTCAGTTCTAGTTCAGTTCTAGTTCAGTTCTAGTTCAGTTCTAGTTCAGTTCTAGTTCAGTTCTAGTTCAGTTCTAGTTCAGTTCTAGTTCAGTTCTAGTTCAGTTCTAGTTCAGTTCTAGTTCAGTTCTAGTTCAGTTCTAGTTCAGTTCTAGTTCAGTACTAGTTCAGTTCTAGTTCAGTTCTAGTTCTGTTCTAGTTCTGTTCTAGTTCTAGTTCTGTTCTACTTCTGTTCTAGTTCTAGTTCTGTTCTAGTTCTGTTCTAGTTCTGTTCTAGTTCTAGTTCTGTTCTAGTTCTGTTCTAGTTCTGTTCTAGTTCTGTTCTAGTTCTGTTCTAGTTCTGTTCTAGTTCTGTTCTAGTTCTGTTCTAGTTCTGTTCTAGTTCTGTTCTAGTTCTGTTCTAGTTCTGTTCTAGTTCTGTTCTAGTTCTAGCTCTGTTCTAGCTCTGTTCTAGTTCTGTTCTAGTTCTGTTCTAGTTCTGTTCTAGCTCTGTTCTAGTTCTAGTTCTGTTCTAGTTCTGTTCTAGTTCTGTTCTAGTTCTGTTCTAGTTCTGTTCTAGTTCTGTTCTAGTTCTGTTCTAGTTCTGTTCTAGTTCTGTTCTAGTTCTGTTCTAGTTCTGTTCTAGTTCTGTTCTAGTTCTGTTCTAGTTCTGTTCTAGTTCTGTTCTAGTTCTGTTCTAGTTCTGTTCTAGTTCTGTTCTAGTTCTGTTCTAGTTCTGTTCTAGTTCTGTTCTAGTTCTAGCTCTGTTCTAGCTCTGTTCTAGTTCTGTTCTAGTTCTGTTCTAGCTCTGTTCTAGTTCTGTTCTAGTTCTGTTCTAGTTCTGTTCTAGTTCTGTTCTAGTTCTGTTCTAGTTCTGTTCTAGTTCTGTTCTAGTTCTGTTCTAGTTCTGTTCTAGTTCTGTTCTAGTTCTGTTCTAGTTCTGTTCTAGTTCTGTTCTAGTTCTGTTCTAGTTCTGTTCTAGTTCTGTTCTAGTTCTGTTCTAGTTCTGTTCTAGTTCTGTTCTAGTTCTGTTCTAGTTCTGTTCTAGTTCTGTTCTAGTTCTGTTCTTGTTCTGTTCTAGTTCTGTTCTAGTTCTGTTCTAGTTATGTTCTAGTTCTGTTCTAGTTCTGTTCTAGTTCTGTTCTAGTTCTGTTCTAGTTCTGTTCTTGTTCTGTTCTAGTTCTGTTCTAGTTCTGTTCTAGTTCTGTTCTAGTCCTGTTCTAGTTCTGTTTTAGTTCTGTTCTAGTTCTGTTCTAGTTCTGTTCTAGTTCTGTTCTAGTTCTGTTCTAGTTCTGTTCTAGTTCTGTTCTAGTTCTGTTCTAGTTCTGTTCTAGTTCTGTTCTAGTTCTGTTCTAGTTTTGTTCTAGTTCTCTTCTAGTTCTGTTCTAGTTCTGTTCTAGTTCTGTTCTAGTTCTGTTCTAGTTCTGTTCTAGTTCTGTTCTAGTTCTGTTCTAGTTCTGTTCTAGTTCTGTTCTAGTTCTGTTCTAGTTCTGTTCAAGTTCTGTTCTAGTTCTGTTCTAGTTCTGTTCTAGTTCCAGTTCTGTTCTAGTTCTGTTCTAGTTCTGTTCTAGTTCTGTTCTAGTTCTGTTCTAGTTCTGTTCTAGTCCTGTTCTAGTCCTGTTCTAGTTCTGTTCTAGTTCTGTTCTAGTTCTGTTCTAGTTCTGTTCTAGTTCTGTTCTAGTTCTGTTCTAGTTCTGTTCTAGTTCTGTTCTAGTTTTGTTCTAGTTTTGTTCTCTCCTAGTTCTGTTCTAGTTCTGTTCTAGTTCTGTTCTAGTTCTGTTCTAGTTCTGTTCTAGATCTGTTCTAGTTCTGTTCTAGTTCTGTTCTAGTTTTTTCTAGTTCTGTTCTAGTTCTGTTCTAGTTCTGTTCGAGTTCTGTTCTATTTCTGTTCTAGTTCTGTTCTAGTTCTGTTCTAGTTCTGTTCTAGTTCTATTCTAGTTTTGTTCTAGCTCTGTTCGAGTTCTAGGTCTGTTATAGTTCTGTTCAAGTTCTGTTCTAGTTCTGTTTTAGTTCTGTTCTAGTTCTGTTTTAGTTCTGTTCTAGTTCTCTTCTAGCTCTGTTCTGCTCTAGTTCTAGTTCTTTTCTAGTTCAGTTCAGCAAAAAATTTTCCACGCGGATTAATAAAAAAATCTCCTAAATTGCAAACATCTGTTGCTTTTTATACAATAGTTTTGAAATAAAAAGCAATAATCCTCATTTTCAAACATATTCCGAAATAAATTTCATCTTTTACAAAGAATCATGATAAATAATAATTCCCCATAAGACTTTTTTACAGTCTCTACTTAACACCCCTGATCTTTGCTATATGCTGCAATTGTTGTTTTTACCATAAGTATTATTTGTAATAATATAAACATTTATTTCTTAAACTTGTTGTTGTTATTATTCTAAAAATCAGGTTATTTTTCATTCCTTATGTTTGTTTTTGTCTTTCAAAAAAAAGAGAAGAATACCTGCTGTTTGATGATTGCATTTCTTGTTTTTGTTGCAGTTATAAATGCATTTCCACAATAACAACAACCACATATTTAAATCAAGAAGAAAAAAACTTGTTTACAACAACATCAGAAAACAGCTGTTTTGTTTTAGTTGCTGTTCCTTCTTCTTCTTATTACTCAGTCGTTTGTCTGTCGTGTTGATTTTCTGTTGTTTATATAGAAACGAAACCAGTTCGTAGGAATTTTTCATTGTTTTTTTTTCGTTTTTGTAAATTTTTTAATGGGATTTCGTTGTAAAACTCTTATTTACAACTACTTACTTACTTTATAAGTTTTTTGTTATTGTTTTGTAGTTGTTCAAAGGAAATTTGTTGTGGAAAAAGAAGAGAAATTATCGTTGGAGAGTTTATTTTAAAAACTAATTCAATGAACCCTTATTAGTGAATAGGGATAAATGATCTTAATGTTTTAGGATTTTTATCACTTTTTATAGCATGTTTCAGGCCAATTTCATATGAAGATTATTTAAAGGTTTAAATTAAAGATTTTAAACAGAAGATTGTAAACTAATAAAATTTCAATACAAATTATTTAAAACCGAGTACCTATTTGTTGAAATTTCTTTGTAATCGTTAAAGATCTTCTAATGATCTTCTGAATGTTATAAATCTGGCAATTAGAAAAGGATTTAGCAAAATTGCTGGAAACTTTTTGATGAATTTTTTTAATCAAGAAGTGTTATAGGTATTAAAACTTTAATTCAAATCTGGAGGGGAGCCTTTTGAAATCTTTTTTATAACCTATATAGACTTTTCTGTAAACTAGTCTTTGAAAGAGATTTTTTTATAAATTAAAGTCTAGAATACAATCTTTTACAGATTACAATCTTCAGTACCAGTTCAGTTCTAATTCAGATCCAGTTCTGTTTTAGTTCTGTTCTAGTTCTGTTCTAGTTCTGTTCTAGTTCTGTTCTAGTTCTGTTGTAGTTCTGTTCTACTTCTGTTCTACTTCTGTTCTACTTCTATTCTGGTTCTGTTCTAGTTCTGTTCTAGTTCTGTTCTAGTTCTGTTCTAGTTCTGTTCTAGTTCTGTTCTAGTTCTGTTCTAGTTCTGTTCTAGTTCTGTTCTAGTTCTGTTCTAGTTCTGTTCTAGTTCTGTTCTAGTTCTGTTCTAGTTCTGTTCTAGTTCTGTTCTAGTTCTGTTCTAGTTCAGTTCTAGTTCTAGTTCTGTTCTAGTTCTGTTCTAGTTCAGTTCTAGTTCTAGTTCGGTTCTAGTTCTGTTCTAGTTCTGTTCTAGTTCTGTTCTAGTTCTGTTCTAGTTCTGTTCTAGTTCTGTTCTAGTTCTGTTCTAGTTCTGTTCTAGTTCTGTTCTAGTTCTGTTCTAGTTCTGTTCTAATTCTGTTCTAGTTCTGTTTTAGTTCTGTTCTAGTTCTGTTCTAGTTCTATTCTAGTTCTATTCTGGTTCTGTTCTAGTTCTGTTCTAGGTCTGTTCTAGTTCTGTTCTAGTTCTGTTCTAGTTCTGTTCTAGTTCTGTTCTACTTCTGTTCTACTTCTATTCTAGTTCTGTTCTAGTTCTGTTCTAGTTCAGTTCTAGTTCTGTTCTAGTTCTGTTCTAGTTCTGTTCTAGTTCTGTTCTAGTTCTGTTCTAGTTCTGTTCTAGTTCTGTTCTAGTTCTGTTCTAGTTCTGTTCTAGTTCTGTTCTAGTTCTGTTCTAGTTCTGTTCTAGTTCTGTTCTAGTTCTGTTCTAGTTCTGTTCTAGTTTTGCTTTAGTTAGTTTTAGTTCTGTTTTGGTTACGTTCTAGTTCTGTACTAGTTTTCATCCAGTTTTGTTCCTGTTTTGTTTTGTTCTGTTCTAGTTCTGTTCTAGTTCTGTTCTAGTTCTGTTCTAGTTCTGTTCTAGTTCTGTTCTAGTTCTGTCCTGTTCTAGTTCTGTCCTGTTCTAGTTCTGTTCTAGTTCTGTCCTGTTCTAGTTCTGTCCTGTTCTAGTTCTGTCCTGTTCTAGTTCTGTCCTGTTCTAGTTCTGTTCTAGTTCTGTCCTGTTCTAGTTCTAGTTCTATCCTGTTCTAGTTCTGTTCTAGTTCTGTTCTAGTTCTGTCCTGTTCTAGTTCTGTTCTAGTTCTGTCCTGTTCTAGTTCTGTCCTGTTCTAGTTCTGTCCTGTTCTAGTTCTGTCCTGTTCTAGTTCTGTCCTGTTCTAGTTCTGTCCTGTTCTAGTTCTGTCCTGTTCTAGTTCTGCCCTGTTCTAGTTCTGTCCTGTTTTAGTTCTGTCCTGTTCCAGTTCTGTTCTAGTTCTGTTCTAGTTCTGTTCTAGTTCTGTTCTAGTTCTGTTCTAGTTCTGTTCCAGTTCTGTTCTAGTTCTGTTCTAGTTCTGTTCTAGCTCTGTTCTAGTTCTGTTCTAGTTCTGTTCTAGTTCTGTTCTAGTTCAGTTCTAGTTCAGTTCTAGTTCAGTTCTAGTTCAGTTCTAGTTCAGTTCTAGTTCAGTTCTAGTTCAGTTCTAGTTCAATTCTAGTTCAGTTCTAGTTCAGTTCTAATTTAGTTCTAGTTCAGTTCTAGTTCAGTTCTAGTTCAGTTCTAGTTCCGTTCTAGTTCAGTTCTAGTTCAGTTCTAGTTCAGTTGTAGGCTTTGGAAGCGCCATTACTATAGATTGTAGACACTTTCTGTAGACTGTAGTCTATAGAAACCACTTTCTATAGACTGCAGCCTTTGCAAGATATTCTTTTAAAAGAATGTTTCTATAGACTAAGATCTGTAGAAGACAGGTTTAGTGTCTAGGCTAAAGACACTTTTCTCTAGACTAGAGCTGTTTTAAGACATTTTTCTATAAACAATAATATTTAAAGAGATTTTCCTCTAGACTTCAGCCTCTGGAAGCCTTCTTGCAAAAAAAACAAGTGTTTTTATTTAACGGTTTTATTACAAAATTTATTATATTTTTAATGTCCCTTTAAATTTAATGCATTTTCATTTTTACATAATTTTTCCAACTAAAGTGACTTTAAAATTATCGTTATTTTTTTCCACTTTCCGTTTAACAAAGTGATTCTTGGAAAAATATTGCGCGCGCAATATTGAATAACAAAAAAAACGTATTTTTACATTTTTTTTTTTTGTGAAAAAACAACATAATATAAAAATAAATAAAATAGACTGAAAAAACCCAACAAAAAATACTCGCTAAAACAAACACTCAAAAATTAAATTCTAAAGAGTTTTAAAACGAGATTTTCTTTTTTTTTTTTGGGATTTTTATCTTTTACATTTCAGAATAATTTTTCTATATAGAAAGAAAAACCAAACAAAAAGGTTGTATTTTATAAAATACACAAAAAAACCTTTACTTGTAGTAGTGTATTATACACTTACAGACGACACACATGCATACAAACTAACAATTCCACTCTTACCATTAGAGAAGAAAGAAATGTAATAGTCTTCCTAAAAGGGGGGAGAAATTGACAAAAGAAGAACACACCCTGGTGGGAAGTTTATGTTACAAAATAGAAACGCTTAAAAAAAATCCCACAAAAAACACATATATCTCCAGTGTATAGGACACATTTGTAATACACGGAAGACGACTTAATACAGAAAATTTCCCAGTATTTTTCATGTTTCATTAACACATACAAACACATGCAAGAAATACACTCTCATATTTCATAAAAAAAGGAAGAGCATAAATTATGATGAGTCTCTATTTTCCTTTATTTCTTTTTTATTAGGCACCTGCTTACTGCGCAGGACTTGTCAAAATAAGACAAACTCATCATGATATTTGGGAAAAAATAAATAACATTCTCTTCTCTATACGTTTTCTATATGTTTTCCATACTTTTGGATTCCTTTTCTTTTCATACTTTTTCCGTTTTTTTGTTGAAAATCACTTCCTGTTTTAAGCCAAAAAAAAGTTGGTAATGGAAAATACTTGTAGTAAAAAGTAAAGAAAATTTAATATTAAATAAGGTAGGATACATAAAAAAGGACTAAAGCGAGAGTGGAGTGGGGAAAGGGAAAGGTGGAAGAGCTAAGTTAGAAAGGTTAGTGAGAATTTGGCAATAAAAATAATTTAATTACAGCGAAAGATTAATAATAAAATCAAATGTTTTAGGTAAGACATTAGATTTCAGTTCTAGTTCAGTTCTAATTCAGTTCTAGTTCACTTCTAGTTCTGTTCTAGTTCTGTTTTATTTCTGCTCTAGTTCTGTTCTAGTTCAGTTCTAGTTCAGTTCTAGTTTAGTTCTAGTTCAGTTCTAGTTCAGTTCTAGTTCAGTTCTAGTTCAGTTCTAGTTCAGTTCTAGTTCAGTTCTAGTTCAGTTCTAGATCAGTTCTAGTTCAGTTATAGTTCAGTTCTAGTTCAGTTCTAGTTCAGTTCTAGTTCAGTTCTAGTTCTGTTCTAGTTCAGTTCTAGTTCAGTTCTAGTTCAGTTCTAGTTCAGTTCTAGTTCAGTTCTAGTTCAGTTCTAGTTCAGTTCTAGTACAGTACAAGTTCAGTTCTAGTTCAGTTCTAGTTCAGTTCTAGTTCAGTACTAGTTCAGTTCAAGATCACTTCTAGTTCAGTTCCAGTTCAGTTCCAGTTCAGTTCTAGTTCAGCTCTAGTTGTGTTCTAGTTCTGTTTTAGTTGTGTTCTAGTTCTGTTCTAGTTCTGTTCTAGTTCACTTCTAGTTCAGTTCTAGTTCATTTCTAGTTCAGTTCTAGTTCAGTTCTAGTTCAGTTCTAGTTCAGTTGTAGTTCAGTTCTAGTTCAGTTCTAGTTCAGTTCTAGTTCAGTTCTAGTTCAGTTCTAGTTCAGTTCTAGTTCAGTTCTAGTTCAGTTCTAGTTCAGTTCTAGTTCAGTTCTAGTTCAGTTCTAGTTCAGTTCCAGTTCAGTTCTAGTTCAGTTCTAGTTCAGTTCTAGTTCAGTTCTAGTTCAGTTCTAGTTCAGTTCTAGTTCAGTTCTAGTTCAGTTCTAGTTCAGTTCTAGTTCAGTTCTAGTTCAGTTCTAGTTCAGTTCTAGTTCAGTTCTAGTTCAGTTCTAGTTCAGTTCTAGTTCAGTTCTAGTTCAGTTCTAGTTCAGTTCTAGTTCAGTTCTAGTTCTAGTTCAGTTCTAGTTCTGTTCTAGTTCTGTTCTTGTTCTGTTCTAGTTCTGTTCTAGTTCTGTACTAGTTCTGTACTAGTTCTGTACTAGTTCTGTACTAGTTCTGTACTAGTTCTGTTCTAGTTCTGTTCTAGTTCTGTTCTAGTTCTGTTCTAGTTCTGTCCTAGTTCTGTTCTAGTTCTGTTCAAGTTCAGTTCTAGTTCAGTTCTAGTTCAGTTCTAGTTCAGTTCTAGTTCAGTTCTAGTTCAGTTCTAGTTCAGTTCTAGTTCAGTTCTAGTTCAGTTCTAGTTCAGTTCTAGTTCAGTTCTAGTTCAGTTCTAGTTCAGTTCTAGTTCAGTTCTAGTTCAGTTCTAGTTCAGTTCTAGTTCAGTTCTAGTTCAGTTCTAGTTCTGTTCTAGTTCTGTTCTAGTTCTGTTCTAGTTCAGTTCTTGTTCTGTTCTAGTTCTGTTCTAGTTCTGTACTAGTTCTGTACTAGTTCTGTACTAGTCTGTACTAGTTCTGTTCTAGTTCTGTTCTAGTTCTGTTCTAGTTCTGTTCTAGTTCTGTTCTAGTTCTGTTCTAGTTCTAGTTCTGTTCTAGTTCTGTTCTAGTTCTGTTCTAGTTCTGTTCTAGTTCTGTTCTAGTTCTGTTCTAGTTCTGTTCTAGTTCTGTTCTAGTTCTGTTCTAGTTCTGTTCTAGTTCTGTTCTAGTTCTGTTCTAGTTCTGTTCTAGTTCTGTTCTAGTTCTGTTCTAGTTCTGTTCTACTTCTGTTCTAGTTCTGTTCTAGTTCTGTTCTTGTTCTGTTCTAGTTCTGTTCTAGTTCTGTTCTAGTTCTGTTCTAGTTCTGTTCTAGTTCTAGTTCTAGTTCAGTTCTAGTTCAGTTCTAGTTCAGTTCTAGTTCAGTTCTAGTTCAGTTCTAGTTCTAGTTCAGTTCTAGTTCAGTTCTAGTTCAGTTCTAGTTCAGTTCTAGTTCAGTTCTAGTTCAGTTCTAGTTCAGTTCTAGTTCAGTTCTAGTTCAGTTCTAGTTCAGTTCTAGTTCAGTTCTAGTTCAGTTCTAGTTCAGTTCTAGTTCAGTTCTAGTTCAGTTCTAGTTCAGTTCTAGTTCAGTTCTAGTTCAGTTCTAGTTCAGTTCTAGTTCAGTTCTAGTTCAGTTCTAGTTCAGTTCTACTTCAGTTCTAGTTTTCAGTTCTAGTTCAGTTAGTTCAAGTTCAGTTCTAGTTCAGTTCTAGTTCAGTTCTAGTTCTAGTTCAGTTCTAGTTCAATTCTAGTTCAGTTCTAGTTCAGTTCTAGTTCAGTTCTTTTTCAGTTCTAGTTCAGTTCTAGTTCAGTTCTAGTTCAGTTCTAGTTCAGTTCTAGTTCAGTTCTAGTTCAGTTCTAGTTCTGTTCTAGTTCTGTTCTTGTTCTGTTCTAGTTCTGTTCTAGTTCTGTACTAGCTCTGTACTAGTTCTGTACTAGTTCTGTACTAGTTCTGTTGTAGTTCTGTTCTAGTTCTGTTTTAGTTCTGTTTTAGTTCTTATCTAGTTCTGTTCTAGTTCTGTTCTGTTCTAGTTCTGTTCTAGTTCTGTTCTAGTTCTGTTCTAGTTCTGTTCTAGTTCTGTTCTAGTTCTGTTCTAGTTCTGTTCTAGTTCAGTTCTAGTTCAGTTCTAGTTCAGTTCTAGTTCAGTTCTAGTTCAGTTCTAGTTCAGTTCTAGTTCAGTTCTAGTTCAGTTCTTGTTCAGTTCTAGTTCAGTTCTAGTTCTGTTCTAGTTCTGTTCTAGTTCTGTTCTAGTTCTGTTCTTGTTCTGTTCTAGTTCTGTTCTAGTTCTGTACTAGTTCTGTACTAGTTCTGTTCTAGTTCTGTTCTAGTTCTGTTCTAGTTCTGTTCTAGTTCTGTTCTAGTTCTGTTCTAGTTCTGTTCTAGTTCTGTTCTAGTTCTGTTCTAGTTCTGTTCTAGTTCTGTTTTAGTTCTGTTCTAGTTCTGTTCTAGTTCTGTTCTAGTTCTGTTCTAGTTCTGTTCTAGTTCTGTTCTTGTTCTGTTGTTGTTCTGTTCTAGTTCTGTTCTAGTTCTGTTCTAGTTCTGTTCTAGTGCTGTTCTAGTTCTGTTATAGTTCTGTTCTAGTTCTGTTCTAGTTCTGTTCTACTTCTGTTCTAGTTATGTTCTAGTTCTGTTCTAGTTCTGTTCTAGTTCTGTTCTAGTTCCGTTCTAGTTCGGTTCTAGTTCTGTTCTAGTTCTACTATAGGTCTGTTCTAGTTCAGTTCCATATGAAGACTCATGGTTAAAACTGATAGATAATGTATTGGTTAAGTAAATATATTAAGTAAAAATCTAAGCAATTATCCATCCATAAGTTTGTATCGTTACAAATAAGGAAGCCAGCAAGTATAAGATTTTATAAACTTTTTATTTTATATGACAACAAAATGGTGCTATTATTTTCCCTCTAAATATATGTACATGGCACTTATACATTTCTGTATAAGGAAGCCAAAAAACCCGACCTACCTAACGAAGCCAACACGAACCTATTACACTTAGAACAAACGATAAAACGAATGTTGCTTCGTCCACCGAACCCGACCGGCTGTTTTATATACATAAACAGCAAAATCATCATCTTCATCCTTTTGAAATGGGGTCGCAGCAAAGCGCTCATACTTTCTCATAGTCAGGATATTAAATGCCTTTTATTGTTGTTGCTCCTATACATGTCTCGTTGTAATTTGTGTGTGTGAGTGTGCATGTATTTGAAAGTACATATTTGCGGGTCGGATTTTTATGCGAGTGCAAAAATGTCAAGTTCAGTTCAATAACATTAAATGAGAGGTAAAAAAAAGTAGCAAAATACAACAACAAAATACAGGAACTCTCAAACTCAAACACAAATACCAGTATCATGTGCACAAGTATACACATACAAACAAAACACTAAAAGGTATGAAAAATAATAATATAAACGACTAAATGTCTGACTAAACTAAACGACAATGTAACATACGAACGAACCACTGTCGGACAGACAAATAAATATTTAATATGAAAGTGTAAATGTTTGTATAAATGAACGAAAGGAAGCTAGAAAGCAACAGCAACAACAAATAAATTCCGTTATTTGTTGAGAATCATAATGAATATTAATAATTAAACGGTAACTTTTTTGCTTGGCGCAAATTAAGAGCCGTCATGAAGAGTAAGAGTAAGGGAGAGAAATTTTTATGTTGTTTTGGGTAGGAAAAAATAAAAGTTATAGAGTAATTTTATAGAATCTTTAGCTAAATTTTAAGCAACTATTCCAAACAGGATCTTTTTAATACAGTTTTTGAAGCATGGTTCTAAACTAGACATCAAATAGAATTGAATTAGAACACAACTAAAACTGAATTGTAACTGAACTAGAACTGAACTAGAATTGAACTAGAACTAAACTAGAACTGAACTAGAACTGAACTAGAACTGAACTAGAACTTGAACTGAACTAGAACTTGAACTGAACTAGAACTGAACTAGAATTGAACTAGAACTGAACTAGAACTGAACTAGAACTGAACTAGAACTGAACTAGAACTGAACTAGAACTGATCTAGAACTGAACTGGAACTGAACTAGAACTGAACTAGAACTGAACTAGAACTGAACTGGAACTGAACTAGAACTGAACTAGAACTGAACTAGAACTGAACTAGAACTGAACTAGAACTGAACTAGAACTGAACTAGAACTGAACTAGAACTGAACTAGAACTGAACTAGAACTGAACTAGAACTGAACTAGAACTGAACTAGAACTGAACTAGAACTGAACTAGAACTGAACTAGAACTGAACTAGAACTGAACTAGAACTGAACTAGAACTGAACTAGAACTGAACTAGAACTGAACTAGAACTGAACTAGAACTGAACTAGAACTGAACTAGAACTGAACTAGAACTGAACTAGAACTGAACTAGAACTGAACTAGAACTGAACTAGAACTGAACTAGAACTGAACTAGAACTGAACTAGAACTGAACTAGAACTGAACTAGAACTGAACTAGAACCGAACTAGAACTGAACTAGAACTGAACTAGAACTGAACTAGAACTGAACTAGAACTGAACTAGAACTGAACTAGAACTGAACTAGAACTGAACTAGAACTGAACTAGAACTGAACTTGAACTGAACTAGAACTGAACTTGAACTGAACTTGAACTGAACTAGAACTGAACTATAACTGAACTAGAACTGAACTAGAACTGAACTAGAACTGAACTAGAACTGAACTACAACTGAACTAGAACTGAACTAGAACTGACCTAGAACTGAACTACAACTGAACTAGAACTGAACTAGAACTGAACTAGAATTGAACTAGAACTGAACTAGAACTGAACTAGAACTGAACTAGAACTGAACTAGAACTGAACTAGAACTGAACTAGAACTTAACTAGAACTGAACTAGAACTGAACTAGAACTGAACTAGAACTGAACTAGAACTGAACTAGAACTGAACTAGAACTGAACTAGAACTGAACTAGAACTGAACTAGAACTGAACTAGAACTGAACTAGAACTGAACTAGAACTGAACTAGAACTGAACTAGAACTGAACTAGAACTGAACTAGAACTGAACTAGAACTGAACTAGAACTGAACTAGAACTGAACTAGAACTGAACTAGAACCGAATTAGAACCGAACTAGAACCGAATTAGATCTGAACTAGATATGAACTAGAACTGAACTAGAATCTTTTGGAGGAGTAAGATTGACCTCTTTCCAAGATCATTCTAAGATTTCGATTTGCTTCTTTTCAACATATCTTCGCCTTCTCTGCAAGAAATATTTAAATAGTTCCTCATAGAGGTTCATATTATCGTATATAATGTTCCAAATTATGTTCTAGGATACCCCTCAAAACCTCTCCTTATCTTTATTCCCCTTAAAACCCCTCCTAACCTATCTTTTTGCGGAAATACAACATGTAATATTGCATAAATTTAAACACAAACAAACATACTCGCTCTGCCGGCGCTCTTGCCACAGATGACAAATTTAATAGAAAAAATATAGCAACAACAATAACAACAACATGTACATACAAATAAATTTAACTCACTGATTAAAAAGATGTAATGAATATTAAAAACAAGATAAGGAGACTTGATCTAAAGGAATAAAAAGCCCAAACACACAGATGTTATCAAATATTGACATACACACGCACATAATACACATGAGCCTGTTACCACCACCCTTCTTCCCTGTTTTATACTTACTACCCTACTCCTTCCCTTTAACTTTTTGTGAATTTTACAATTTTTACAGGCTGTTTTGGTTCCCCCTTTTGTTTCTGGTTTAATACTCTATATTGTTGTTGCTGCTGTTGTTGTTGTTAAAGTTGAGCTGTAAAACGTGCAACACGCGTCACACTGTTTTTGGCACGCATCACACAGCCAGTTTGTTTTAAATAGGGAAAAATGGAAACACAGCAACAACAAGTTGTATAGAGACTCATACACATGTAACATGAGTATGTGTATTGAAATGGGGTAAACTCTTGTATTTTTGCACCCCTTTCTCAGGAAAAAAATCTCTCTTCTACTCTCCCCTTTTGTTCATTGCAACAGAAATGAAACAAAACAAAGAAATCGAAAGAAAGAAAGAACGAACAAAAAAACTGGTCAAGCGGCCTTGTGCCTTATATTAATGATGAAGATGAGGCCTGCTGACCAAAACAACAACAACAATACACATCTGTATAAGGAGCTGCAACAAAACAAGTTCTTTTTGTTACAAAATTGTTCGTATGCCTGCTGCATGCAAGCAAACAAGTTTTTGGTGTTTAGATTAAAACAACAACAACAATAATACATAACTCTAAGAGAGTCACAACAACAACATACAAATATTTCAGGAAGAAAACAGGAATTTTATGCAAAACAGCAACAATTTACGAAAAAAAATAAACACACGTTGAGCTTGGAATGAAAAAAGGGTTGCTGTTTAGCTTTGGATTATTAAAAAAGTAAACCTTAAAAAGGATCTGTGGAGACCCTTTTAGGATTTGTTGCTTTTTAGTTGCCATGAAATGTAGAAATTACACCAATAGTTCATATGAATTATGAAAATTTGTATGAACTTGGTTAGAGGAAAGGTCTGATTTCGAGTTTAATGTTTTTTTATTATGATGGATTACATTTGAAGTTAAACGTTACCGGAGGAAAGATCTTGGATAGGTCGATCTAAGTTTTCGCAGTTCTAGTTTCTAACTCTAGTTCAGGATCCAGTTCAATTCTTGTTCTAGTTGTAATCTAGTTCTAATACTAGTTCAGTTCTAGGTCAGTTCTAGTTCAGTTCTAGTTCAGTTGTACTTCAGTTCTAGTTCAGTTCTAGTTCAGTTTTAGTACAGTTCTAGTTCAGTTCTAGTTCAGTTCTAGTTCAGTTCTAGATCAGTTCTAGTTCAGTTCTAGTTCAGTTCTAGTTCAGTTCCAGTTCAGTTCTAGTTCAGTTCTAGTTCAGTTCCAGTTCAGTTCTAGTTCAGTTCTAGTTCAGTTCTAGTTCAGTTCTAGTTCAGTTCTAGTTCAGTTCTAGTTCTAGTTCAGTTCTAGTTCAGTACTAGTTCAGTTCTAGTTCAGTTCTAATTCAGTTCTAGTTCTGTTCTAGTTCAGTTCTAGTTCTGTTCTAGTTCTAGTTCGGTTCTAGTTCTGTTCTATTTCTGTTCTAGTTCTGTTCTAATTCTGTTCTAGTTCTGTTTTAGTTCTGTTCTAGTTCTGTTCTAGTTCTGTTCTAGTTCTGTTCTAGTTCTGTTCTAGTTCTGTTCTAGTTCTGTTCTAGTTCTGTTCTAGTTCTGTTCTAGTTCTGTTCTAGTTCTGTTCTAGTTCTGTTTTAGTTCTGTTCTAGTTCTGTTCTAATTCTAGTTCTGTTCGAATTCTAGTTCTGTTCTAATTCTAGTTCTGTTCTAATTCTAGTTCTGTTCTAATTCTTGTTCTTTTCTAATTCTAGTTCTGTTCTAGTTCTATTCTAGTTCTGTTCTAGTTCTGTTCTAGTTCTGTTCTAGTTCTGTTCTAGTTCTGTTCTAGTTCTGTTCTAGTTCTGTTCTAGTTCTGTTCTAGTTCTGTTCTAGTTCTGTTCTAGTTCTGTTCTAGTTCTGTTCTAGTTATGTTCTAGTTCTGTTCTAGTTCTGTTCTAGTTCTGTTCTAGTTCTGTTTTAGTTTTGTTTAGTTCTGTTCTATTCTGTTCTGTTCTAATTCTAGTTCTGTTCTAATTCTAGTTCTGTTCTACTAGTTCTGTTCTAATTCTAGTTCTGTTCTAATTCTAGTTCTGTTCTATTCTAGTTCTGTTCTAGTTCTATTCTAGTTCTGTTCTAGTTCTGTTCTAGTTCTGTTCTAGTTCTGTTCTAGTTCTGTTCTAGTTCTGTTCTAGTTCTGTTCTAGTTCTGTTCTAGTTCTGTTCTAGTTCTGTTCTAGTTCTGTTCTAGTTCTGTTCTAGTTCTGTTCTAGTCTGTTCTAGTTCTGTTCTAGTTCTGTTCTAGTTCTGTTCTAGTTCTGTTCTAGTTCTGTTCTAGTTCTTCTAGTTCTGTTCTAGTTCTGTTCTAGTTCTGTTCTAGTTCTGTTCTAGTTCTGTTCTAGTTCGTTCTAGTTCTGTTCTAGTTCTGTTCTAGTTCTGTTCTAGTTGTTCTAGTTCTGTTCTAGTTCTTCTAGTTCTGTTCTAGTTCTGTTCTAGTTCTGTTCTAGTTCTGTTCAGTTCTGTTCTAGTTCTGTTCTAGTTCTGTTCTAGTTCTGTTCTAGTTCTGTTCTAGTTCTGTTCTAGTTCTGTTCTAGTTCTGTTCTAGTTCTGTTTAGTTCTGTTTTAGTTCTGTTTTAGTTCTGTTCTAGTTCTGTCTAGTTCTGTTTTAGTTCTGTTTAGTTCTGTTTAGTTCTGTTCTAGTTCTGTTCTAGTTCTGTTCTAGTTCTGTTCTAGTTCTGTTCTAGTTCTTCTAGTCGTTCTAGTTCTCTTTAGTTCTGTTCTAGTTGTTCTAGTTCTGTTCTAGTTCTAGTTCTGTTCTAGTTCTGTTCTAGTTCTGTTCTAGTTCTGTTCTAGTTCTGTTCTAGTTCTGTTCTAGTTCTGTTCTAGTTCTGTTCTAGTTCTGTTCTAGTTCTGTTCTAGTTTCTAGTTCTGTTCTAGTTCTGTTCTAGTTCTGTTCTAGTTCTGTTCTAGTCTGTTCTAGTTCTGTTCTAGTTCTGTTCTAGGTCTTTCTAGTTCTGTTCTAGTTCTGTTCTAGTTCTGTTCTAGTTCTGTTCTAGTTCTGTTCTAGTTCTGTTCTAGTTCTGTTCTAGTTCTGTTCTAGTTCTGTTCTAGTTCTGTTCTAGTTCTGTTCTAGTTCTGTTCTAGTTCTGTTCTGGTTCTGTTCAGTTCTGTTCTAGTTCTGTTCTAGTTCTGTTCTAGTTCTGTTTTAGATCTTTCCTAGCTCTGTTCTAGTTCTGTTCTAGCTCTGTCCTAATGCTGTTCTGGTTATGTTCCAGTTCTGATTTAAGTCAATATAGTTTTAATTTAAATTACTGTAATTTGAAGAACTTTCTAAATCAAAAGACTGACAGCTTTCCCAAAGTATTCGATAATCTCTCGTAGATCATAAAACTAACATTTAAGTAGAAAGGTTTATTCTCCCCCTATTATCTCAACACCACAGGCTTCTGATAAAAAATGTAATTTTATATTTCTTTTTACCCTCTATTTTCTTTTTTTATTATTTTTTTATTTTATCAGCATCGTCAGTTTCACTTTACACATGCTGTGTCTCTCTCTGTTCGTTCATTTTATTATTTGTAACATTTGTTTTCAAGGATTTATGATGATCCTTTTTTGTTTATTTTATTCATTGTAAGAACAATTTACTTTGTATGTTTTCTTCGTATATTTTTTTTTATTTGAACACTAAAAATCTTAAACTAAACAACAAATAAAAATTAAATCTAATCCCTAACGTTAGTGTTTGGATATGGAAAATAAAGCCAGAGAGAGAGTGAGAAGAAGAGGAAGCGAAGTAACCATTCAAGTGGTAAAATGTGAGTTACTAACAAACGAGTACTTAATTGTTATAGATACGAAGAGAATCACTAATACTCGAATAAAACCAAAGTAAAAAAGTAAACAAATAAATAAATAATTAAACAAACCGACAGACAGACAAACAGATAGACAGACGGACAGACTCAGGCATCACATATGAAGATTAGTTAACAGGGATGTTTCTGTAATTGCTAAAACAAAAATGGAGGACATGATCATTATTAAATGCAGCTCAGCTCAGCACAGCACGTGCATCAGTTACAGCATTCGGTCGCATTAATCTGTAATTGAACACCCGTGCTGCGTATATTCCAATACGAATACTTAGGGTTTCTTTTATAGATTTAAAATACTCAACATTTGTTTAATATTAATATGATTTTACTTCCTGTTTTACCTAGGGGGCGAACAATCAATATCTAGAAACCCTGGCACTACTTACCACCCTTCTTACTCTTTACTCCAACATATTTATAAATTAATTACATAGTATCACTAACTTTTATTAAGAAACTAACCGTTTCGTAATAATACAATCAGTTTTACTTTTTCTTTCTTCTTTAACTTGAACAAAGTTTAATTGTATGTCCCGGCAACTATGTCTGTGAAACATGTCACATTAATAAAACACCCACCCGCCATTTTATATTATAAAGGAAATTTAGTCTGGAGAAAAAACTGCTATAATTATCCATTTAACACTTGAATAGTTTTTTGGTTAACAATATATTGAATGTGTTGGTTACAACCATAAGAAAGTAAAGGTAACTAACTGATAATGGCTTTATGTCTGGGCACTACATATACTCTTTCCGCAGGCAACTTTTTGTAACAAGAGGGAAAAGAATGAAATCATGCAAGGTTTTTATCATAATTAGTAACTAACTAGAACTGATTTAGAACTAAACTAGAACAGAACAGAACTAGAATATAACTAGAACTAAACTAGAACTAAACTGAAGTAGAACTGAACTGAATTAGAACTGAACTGAATTAGAACTGAACTAGAACTGAACTAGAACTAAACTAGAACAACTAGAACTGAACTGGAACTGAACTAGAACTGAACTAGAACTGAACTAGAACTGAACTATAACTGAACTAGAATTGAACTAGAACAGAACTAGAACAGAACAAGAACAGAACAAGAACAGAACTAGAACAGAACTAGAACAGAACTAGAACAGAACTAGAACAGAACTAGAACAGAACTAGAACAGAACTAGAACAGAACTAGAACAGAACTAGAACAGAACTAGAACAGAACTAGAACAGAACTAGAACAGAACTAGAACAGAACTAAAACAGAACTAGAACTAAACTAGAACTGAACTAGAACTGAACTAGAACAGACCTAGAACAGAACTAGAACAGAACTAGAACAGAACTTGAACAGAACTAGAACAGAACTAGAACTGAACTAGAACTGAACTAGAACTGAACTAGAACTAAACTAGAACTGAACTAGAACTGAACTAGAACAGACCTAGAACAGAACTAGAACAGAACTAGAACAGAACTAGAATAGAACTAGAACAGAACTAGAACAGAACTAGAATAGAACTAGAACAGAACTAGAACAGCACTAGAACAGAACTTGAACAGAACTTGAACAGAACTTGAACAGAACTTGAACAGAACTAGAACAGAACAGAACTAGAACAGAACTAGAACAGAACTAGAACAGAACTAGAACAGACCTAGAACAGAACTAGAACAGAACTAGAACAGAACTAGAACAGAACTAGAACAGAACTAGAATAGAACTAGAACAGAACTAGAACAGAACTAGAATAGAACTAGAACAGAACTAAAACAGCACTAGAACAGAACTAGAACAGAACTTGAACAGAACTAGAACAGAACTAGAACAGAACTAGAACAGAACTAGAACAGAACTAGAACAGAACTAGAACAGAACTAGAACAGAACTAGAACAGAACTAGAACAGAACTAGAACAGAACTAGAGCAGAACTAGAAAGAACTAGAAAAGAACTTGAACAGAACAAGAGCAGAACTAGAACATAACTAGAACAGAACTAGAACTGAACTAGAACAGAACTAAGAACAGAACTAGAACAGAACAGAACTAGAACAGAACTAGAACAGAACTAGAACAGAACTAGAACAGAACTAGAACAGAACTAGAACAGAACTAGAACTAGAACAGAACTAGAACAGAACTAGAACTGAACTAGAACAGAACTAGAACAGAACAGAACTAGAACAGAACTAGAAAAGAACTAGAAAAGAACTAGAACAGAACTAGAACAGAACTAGAACAGAACTAGAACTGAACTAGAACAGAACTAGAACAGAACTAGAACAGAACTAGAACAGAACTAGAACAGAACTAGAACAGAACTAGAACAGAACTAGAACAGAACTAGAACAGAACTAGAACAGAACTAGAACAGAACTAGTACAGAACTAGAACAGAACTAGAACAGAACTAGAACAGAACTAGAACAGAACTAGAACAGAACTAGAACAGAACTAGAACAGAACTTGAACAGAACTAGAACAGAACTAGAATAGAACTAGAATAGAACTAGAATAGAACTAGAACTGAACTAGAACTGAACTAAAACTGAACTAGAACTGAACTAGAACAGAACTAGAACAGAACTAGAACTGAACTAGAACTGAACTAGAACTGGACTAGAACTGAACTAGAACTGAACTAGAACTGAACTAGAACTGAACTAGAACTGAACTAAAACAGAACTAGAACAGAACTAGAACAGAACTAGAACTGAACTAGAACAGAACTAAAACAGAACTATAACAGAAGAAGAACTGAACTTGAACAGAACTTGAACAGAACTAGAACAGAACTAGAACTAACTAGACCTGAACTAGTACTGAACTAGAACTGAACTAGAACTGAAAGGCTTTTCGAAGATCCTGGAAGTTAATCTAAGACTTCTATAATATCCTGAAATGAAGCTAATCGTAGAAATTCCTTTAAGATTTTATTCCTTAAACATTTAACTGACCAATTTGCCCCAAAGCTTCAATTAGTTTAACATGATTTTATAAACGTAATTGTAAATGAAATCAAAACCCACTAAATATATATATCAGCTATAAGTTCAAACTAAAGTATTCAATATTTACTGAAATTTAAAGCAAACAAGACAAGTGCCTATAGAAAACTCAAGGAAAAATAGGGAGAATAAATTAAATACTCACTATAGAAATTGAAAACAACTTTGGAATGATATAAACATTTTTAACAAAAGTTTGCTGTAAGCAGAGACGTGGCAACAAAAAAAGAAGGGAAAACTGAAACTAAGTTAACGAGGATTTTAAGAAACAAACAAACGTACCAAATGGCTTTATATGAGATCTAGGACTAAAGTTTTAATTGGGTTTTAAACCTCCTTTTACGAAAACGCTACTGTTTATTAACACTCTCTCTCTTTCTATTTGCTGTTTGAAGCTGAAGCTTCCCTGCCTGTCAATGGTGTTGATGATGATGATTTTCCCATTAGTTAATACAATTAGATACGTATGGCATGGGTTGCAGATATTGTTGAGATGGGTTTGCTGAGATATAGATTTATTTGTTTTTGTGTTCATGTTGAACAAAAACGAAAGAAAAAAAAGGTTTCCAATTGTAATGATTGGGTCAAACAACCCCTTTTTAATGGATTTTATTTCTAGGAAACTTTGTAGTTGCTGTTGGCTGTTAGCTGGTGTTGTCCTTGTTATGATGATATTGACACTAAATTTGTTTTTGTGTGCCTGCCACTACATAGACTCGTATGTAGTAAGAGTTTGAATAAATTTGTACCGAAAAAAAACGTAAATGATGATTTACAACCATGGCTTTAGGAGCAGCAAAATCCCTCTGGGGTTTCAACAAAAATGGAAATGAAATCAAAGTATTGCTTTTAATAGTAAAATGCAAAAAGGGTCGGGGGTTGATGTAATAGAATTGAAGCCTTTTACTAAAATTATTGAAAAAGTTGCATGTGATAAACAAATGGTCCTTCGGGCTGAACAAATACTCACAAAACTAGTTTGATTTGAATTATTGTAATAATTCCTTTAAATATATTTATTTTACTTTTATTTTTAATCTCTTTGCTTTCTTTAACATTACTCTACAAATACCTTCTTAAAGTATCTTTTAAATTACAGTTTATTTTTATTAAGAATTAAAAAGCAAAATAAGAAAAATACACGATTTTATGCTTCATTTCTTTTAAGTGCTTTTACTTTTATTTTATATATATTTTTTTGATTGAAATGTACATTTTTTTTTGTCTTTATTGTCAAAGATGTCTGATGTCTTACACACATGTTCACATGTCAACTACACACATACACAAGTTATAAATGCTGGAAGTTCGAAATGACAGCCAAACTATTGATGTGTGTCATCATAAAACCATTCAATAATAAATATCCTTAGGAAAAATAAACTTTTTATAACATTTTTATAAACATACAGCATCTCACTGCTTGTACTTATAAATTATTTAGCTTTAAGTGGGGGTATTGGCAAATATTTAAGGGATCGAACTCCTCAAAGGAAGTGCTATTGGATTGAGGGTTATCGAAGAACTTCGAATCAAGCTTAACGAACTGAGAATGACGCTAATCGTAGTTCTGTTCTAGTTCTGTGCTAGTTCCGTTCTAGTTCTGTTCTAGTTCTGTTCTAGTTCTGTTCTAGTTCTGTTCTAGTTCTGTTCTAGTTCTGTTCTAGTTCTGTTCTAGTTCTGTTCTAGTTCTGTTCTAGTTCTGTTCTAGTTCTGTTCTAGTTCTGTTCTAGTTCTGTTCTAGTTCTGTTCTAGTTCTGTTCTAGTTCTGTTCTAGTTCTGTTCTAGTTCTGTTCTAGTTCTGTTCTAGTTCTGTTCTAGTTCTGTTCTAGTTCTGTTCTAGTTCTGTTCTAGTTCTGTTCTAGTTCTGTTCTAGTTCTGTTCTAGTTCTGTTCTAGTTCTGTTCTAATTCTGTTTTAGTTCTGTTCGAGTTCTGTTCGAGTTCTGTTCGAGTTCTGTTCTAGTTCTGTTCTAGTTTTGTTCTAGTTCTGTTCTAGTTCTGTTCTAGTTCTGTTCTAGTTCTGTTCTAGTTCTGTTCTAGTTCTGTTCTAGTTCTGTTAGTTCTGTTCTAGTTCTGTTTTAGTTCTATTCTAGTTCTGTTCTAGTTCTGTTTTAGTTCTATTCTAGTTCTGTTCTAGTTCTGTTCTAGTTGTGTTCTAGTTGTGTTCTAGTTGTGTTCTACTTCAGTTCTAGTTCTGTTCTAGTTCTGTTCTAGTTCTGTTCTAGTTCTGTTCTAGTTCTGTTCTAGTTCTGTTCTAGTTCTGTTCTAGTTCTGTTTTAGTTCTGTTCTAGTTCTGTTCTAGTTCTGTTCTAGTTCTGTTCTAGTTCTGTTCTAGTTCTGTTCTAGTTCTGTTCTAGTTCTGTTCTAGTTCTGTTCTAGTTCTGTTCTAGTTCTGTTCTAGTTCAGTTCTAGTTCAGTTCTAGTTCTGTTCCAGTTCTGTTCTAGTTCTGCTCTAGTTCTGTTTTAGTTCTGTTCTAGTTCTAGAACTTTGAATAGCTTAACGAACTGAGAATGACGCTAATCGTAGTTCTGTTCTAGTTGTGTTCTAGTTCTGTTCTAGTTCTGTTCTAGTTCTGTTCTAGTTCTGTTCTAGTTCTGTTCTAGTTCTGTTCTAGTTCTGTTCTAGTTCTGTTCTAGTTCTGTTCTAGTTCTGTTCTAGTTCTGTTCTAGTTCTGTTCTAGTTCTGTTCTAGTTCTGTTCTAGTTCTGTTCTAGTTATGTTCTAGTTCTGTTCTAGTTCTGTTCTAGTTCTGTTCTAGTTCTGTTCTAGTTCTGTTCTAGTTCTGTTCTAGTTCTGTTCTAGTTCTGTTTTAGTTCTATTCTAGTTCTGTTCTAGTTCTGTTCTAGTTCTGTTCTAGTTCTGTTCTAGTTCTGTTCTAGTTCTGTTCTAGTTCTGTTCTAGTTCTGTTCTAGTTCTGTTCTAGTTATGTTCTAGTTCTGTTCTAGTTCTGTTCTAGTTCTGTTCTAGTTCTGTTCTAGTTCTGTTCTAGTTCTGTTCTAGTTCTGTTCTAGTTCTGTTCTAGTTCTGTTCTAGTTCTGTTCTAGTTCTGTTCTAGTTCTGTTCTAGTTCTGTTATAGTTCTGTTATAGTTCTGTTATAGTTCTGTCCTAGTTCTGTTCTAGTTCTGTTCTAGTTCTGTTCTAGTTCTGTTCTAATTCTGTTCTAGTTCTGTTCTAGTTCTGTTCTAGTTCTGTTCTAGTTCTGTTCTAGTTCTGTTCTAGTTCTGTTCTAGTTCTGTTCTAATTCTGTTCTAGTTCTGTTCTAGTTCTGTTCTAGTTCTGTTCTAGTTCTGTTCTAGTTCTGTTCTAGTTCTGTTCTGTTCTAGTTCTGTTCTAGTTCTGTTCTTGTTCTGTTCTAGTTCTGTTTTAGTTCTGTTTTAGTTCTGTTCTAGTTCTGTTCTAGTTTAGTTTTGTTCTGTTCTAGTTTAGTTTTGTTCTGTCCTAGTTCTAGGTGTGTTTAAAGTCTGCTCTAGTTCTGTTCTAGCTCTGTTGTAGTTTAATTCTAATTCTCGCTTAATCGCGAGTTTCTATTTGTATTTTTTTAATATTTTTCTAATTTGTTTATAAATTTTATTAATTTTTTTCTAATTGCCTTTTTTCTTTCATTTTAGGTTAGTACTACCTTCCAAAGTCAAACCTTTAAGCAAGGTTTACTAAAACTTATTAAAAACTTTACAAAAATTCTCGGAATTACTTAAACTAAAGGACCCTGTCTCTGTCTCTGTCTTTTTTGTAAATTTTGTGAGTTAAAATATTAGATTTAGTTTGAAAATAGCTTATATTAAGAATTTCTTAAAATTGATTTACTTTATTAGTAATTGTTTCATTTATAACAAAATTTCTTATTAATATACGATATTAAGTTTGAAGTTTATTAGTTATTAATTGCAATAGTTTCCAATTTAATTTCATATATAAGTATTTCTTAAACAGAGATTTATGTACCTGAGGTATGAACGTATTACATACAATTATAATTAGATGAAATGTTGGACCAATCAAAACCTAAAGGCTAAATAAACAATTTAGAAAATTTTTGAAATGTTGAAATTTAAAATGCAGTATATAAAGCAAAAATATTTATATATATACTTGCTTGTATATATGTATACAAAAAGCTCTTTATACTACATATTTGTGCTAAAGTTTATACAAATTTTACAAACACACTTGTGTGTTTAAGTAAATATATACACAAAGTATGTATAATCATAGCCATATAGATATATACTTTTGTATATATACAAAACCGGATGGTTATTAACTAACATGTGTCTATATACTTACAACACATACATACATATAAACATATGTATATGTATATACAATACACATGTGTGTCTGTACATTTATGCCCATAATTATGTAGCCATGTGTGTAAACAACACACAACGCATGCATGCATGTTGCATCCGCAACAAGCATTACTAATTCAATTTAAATGCATTTTTGCAACAACAACAACATCGTCAACAACAACTACTACTACAAAAAAGCCAGAAGTATATATTTTGTCATAAATACTAAGCATGAGTTTAAAACATTTTTGTTTTATTGCAAACAAATGTAGTTTGTTTTTGTTTTTTTTATTTCTTTCTTACATATTCACTAATATAGTTGTTGCTTTTATTAAATTGTTGCTTATTTTTACAACAGCAAAAACTTAAAAAAACACACACTCTACACCCATATGGTATTATTGTTATTATTAAAAAAATAAACATAAATTTATAACAGTGGCGACTACAAATTAGCACCTCTCCATAATGGGAGCCAAAAAAGGGAAAAAACAAAATATTACGGCCTATTATATGTTCACAAGTATGTAGATGTTAAAAGCACACGTGTGTGTGTGTGTGCAACAACATAACAACAGTTACACCATTTCCCTTTTAAAACAAAAAAATAAAACGTTTAAACTAGGAAGATATCTAGAGGGATGATTTGAAAGCAATATTTAAAGTAAATGAAGGATATGTATGTATAACAAACGTTTAATGAGTTTAAATGTATTATAACGCCTTAATAATGTATTATAATCTAATTATAATGTGTTCTTAGATATTCTTATATCAGTATAAAGTATTATAATCATATTATAATGTGTTATAACGCATTATAATCCCATTATAATGTATGAAAATACGTTATAATCCCATTCTAATGTGTTTAAATACATTATAATATGCTCCAATACATTATAGTGGCGCTATAATATGTTCTAATAAATTATAATTCCATTATAATATGTTCAAGGATATTATAATCTCTTTTTAATGTGACTTAAGGTGTTATAATGCCATTATATTGTGTTCCAAAACATTATAATACCATTATAATGTATTATAATACATTATAACCCCATTATAATGTGCTCCAATACATTATAGTGGCGCTATTATATATTCTAATACATTATAATTTCATTATAATGTGTTCTAATACATTATAATTACATTATAACATATTCAAATAGATTATAAGCTCTTTTTAAAGTGATCTAAAATGTTATAATCTCATTATAATGTGTTCTGATATATTATAGACGAATTATAATGTATTCCGATACATTATAATCCCATTATAATGTGTCCTAATACGTTATAATCCCAATACAATATGTTCAAGCGAATTATATTCCCATTATAATGTATTCTGATACATCATTATCACATTATAATGCGTTTTAATATATTATAATCCCATTATAATGTGTTATAATACGTTATAATCCTATTATAATATATCCTTTTACTATATTTTCTCATTACAATATATCTTAACAGATTATAATCCAATTATAATTTGTTTATATGCATTATAATCCAATTATAATATATTTTCATACATTATAATTTCATTATAATAGGTTCTTAAACATTATAATACTATTATAATGTACTATAATACATTAGAATTCCATTATAATGCATTCTAAATCATTATAATTCTATTATAATGTATTCTAAATCATTATAATTATATTGTAATGTATTCTAAATCATTATAATTCTATTGTTATGTGTTCTAACACGTTATAATCCCATTATAATGTATTATAATATATTATAATCTCATTATAATATATTATAATCTTATTATAATGTATTATAATCTCATTATAATGTATTATAATCTCATTATAATGTATTATAACTCATTATAATCCCATTATAATGTATTCGAATTCACTATAGTTCTATTGTAATGTGTTGTAATAGATTATAATCGCATTATGTGTTTTAGTACATTGTATTCCCTTTAAAATGCGTTTTCTTACATTATTATGCCATTATAATATATTATAACGCATTATAATACATAATATTTTCATTATAACTGGTTATAATGCATATTATCTTCATTATAATACAGTATATTCGCATTATAAAAAATTTATAAGCTTAAAATCATGTTATAATTAATTATAGTACTTACTATTCTAACTTTTATAAAATTTTGAGAAACAGTGTTAACGCCATTTAAATTACAATTTCATGCAACATACTCGTCACCCAAATATTTAATAACACAAATAACAACAACGTTTTAATAAGTGGTCTTATTAAGGGCCGGGTTGATGATGGTGGTGGTTGATAAATTTAGTACAACAAACCCACTTTATGGACCATATAAATACACATATACACAGTCATATGTAAAAGTGTATAAGGACTGCTCAATAGCAACAGCATTAGGCATTAAAATAACAACCCCAACCACTTTACCCCCACCTACAGTACACACCCCCCACCACCCCGGTTAAACAAGTAAAGTATATCAGCTACACATATTTGACTTTGATGGACATTTTACTCATACCTTTTTTTTTTTGAATTGTATGTTGTTGTTTTTTTTTTTTTGACAAAAGTATGTTAAAACTTTAACAAAGTATTTGAACAATTTAACCCTGCATTTTGAGTTTCAGTTCATGTTTATTTACTATAGAGCAGGGGGAGGAGGATGGTGAGAGCAACTGAACTGAACGGCTAAAGAAATCTGTGTGTGAATATCCTTGTTTGTCTATGTGCTAGTGTTGTAAGAGGAGGAAAGGGAAGTTTAGAATAATAATAATAATGCATACAGCAGCAGCATTGTTTTAATTTTTTTCTGGCTTTTCATGTTTCTTTGTTTCTGTCAGATCGTGGGAGTCTTTAACACATGTTGGTAGGCGTTCAGGTTTTTTTATTGTTTAGATTCGTGGTGGTGTGTATAGTTTCTTCCCTGCGCTTCGCAAATCATCATCATATTCATAAAATATTCTTTTGTTAAGTTCAGAGGGGGTTAATCTAATTTGTGCAGCTTTAATAAAGGAAGTATAGCTATAGAGTAAATATTTCAAAAAATGGCAAATCCATGAAGTTATAGTATTAGTTATAAAGCATATATAGGTTGGCTTTCCTTCCCCTGTTCGCTTAAAGTGCATTGACTGAATCTCTGTAGAATCATAAAACTAAAGCCCACTAACAACATCTGTTAAATTTTTTTTCTTGAATATTTTT
This sequence comes from Lucilia sericata, assembly GCF_015586225.1. Lineage (NCBI taxonomy): Eukaryota > Metazoa > Arthropoda > Insecta > Diptera > Calliphoridae > Lucilia > Lucilia sericata. The sequence goes on along the minus strand of NW_023995610.1, from coordinate 16,622 downwards.
GCCTTCATAAAACATTAATTAGATTTATTTAGTAGAGAAAAATATGCAGAAATTAAAAAAATTCTTTTAATTTATTCATAAAGATTTTTAGATTTGAAAAAAATATTTGAAATTTTGATTAGGAAATATTAATCTAAGAAAAATGTTAAGTATTAAATAAAAGCACTTTATATCCTTTTACAAGAGGATGTCAAAATTAACAATACAACAACAAAAACATCGTTCAAAGAAAAAGCATACACACGAGTTAAAGCTTAATCCTTAGAGACGCACCCTCTGCTTAAATCAAATATTTTTTTATTAAAATAATGTTGACATATGAGTGATTTTTGGTTATTATGTTTAAGTGATTTTAAACTTTCGTAATTCGTAAAATTAGGTTCTTCTACATAATAACTTTAGTGGGAATACATTATAATCCCATTATAAAGTGTTCTAATACATTATAATTTCATTGTAGTGTTTCAATAAAATTATACAGCGTTGTCATATGTTATAATCCCATTATAATGTATTCTAATATATTATAATTTAATTATAATGTATTATTACACGTTAGTTTTTTATTATAATATAATTCAGTCACAATAATTCAATTATAATGTATATCAATTTATTATAATTCCATTATAATGCTATTCACTACATTGTATTTTTATTATAATGTATTGCAACATATTATAATCCTATTATAACATTTACAAATACATTATAATCACATTATAAAGTATTCCAACATATTATAATTCGATTATAATGAGTTCCATTAGATTATAATTCTATTAAAATGTATTGTTATACAATATTTTTCCATTATAATAAAATCCTGTCATTACATTGCGATTATAATGTGTTTTAATTAATTATAATTCCATTATAACGTGTTCCACTACATTATAATTCCATTATAATATATCACAATACATAATAATTCTACTATAATGTATTCAAACACAATATAATTAGATTATAATGTGTTTCTATACATTATAATTTGATTATAATGTATTCACATACATTATAATTCTATTATAATGTATTCCAATACACTATAGCTCTATTATAATGTATTCCAATACATTATAATTCTATTATAGTGTATTCCAATACATTATAATTCAATTATAATGTATTCCAATAAATTATAATTTCATTATAATATATTGCAGTATATAATAATGTTATTATAATGCATTTCAATACATTATAATCCTATTATAACGTTTCCGAGCACATTATAATTCCATTATAATATAACCCACTGCTTTATAATTCCATTATAATGAATTATTTTACGTTATAATGATATTATAATGTATGCCAATACATTATAATTCTATTATAATGCATTCGAACACATTATAATGCCATTGTAATATGTTCGATTTCATTATAATTCTATTATAATGTATCAGATTATATTATAATGCCATTATAATGTGCTCTAATACGTTATAATCCCATTATAATATGTTCTTATAAATTATAAAGCCGTTATAATGCTTTCCATGACATTATAATCTCATTATAATGTATTATAATGCATTACAATCCCATTATAATACATTCTAATACATTATAATCCCAATATAATACGTTCTTATATATTATAATACCGTTATAATGCTTTCTATGACATTATAATCTCTTTATAGTATATTCAAATACATTATGAGGCATTTTAATACATTATAATCCCATTATAATGCAATCTTAAACATTATAATCCCCTTATAATATAATCTGATATATTATACAAAGTCTCTTCTTAAAATTTACTATTTTTAATATAAATTTGTCTCCACTGTCGGCTAAACCTAGACATCTTTGCCAACTTTAGGCACAAGTGTTTTGTTGTAACATTTTTTCTCTTATTTACAGTTCTTCTTAAATTTTTGTTCTTCTTCTTTGAAGTTTAAAATTGATGAGCTTGATTCAAGCTGCTTAGCAGGAAGCATATAAAGACAGTGGGTTATATTTAATATGCGTGTTGTTGTATATCTAAAAAATATCTTTATGCGTATATGCATTTTTTGTTACAATAATGTTGTTGTAATAAAGTGTTTTTTGCTCTACTCTTTATTGAAATATTCTCGATAGTCTTGTTGTAAAACATTGTGGTATGTCTGGGGTGTAGTGGGTAGGTTTGTAGATATAATTTCCCTTCAGATCTCTTTAATAAATTACAACAACAATTTTAAAGACTCTACCACTTACGGTGATACTAATGAATACTATATTGTTGTTTTTAAATATTCAACATTTATTGATGCACATACTTTTGTTGTTGTTGTTTTTGTGCTTGGGTGCCTTGGTGTGTATATCATCTCTATAGGAGTTTTTGTTTTTTTTTTTTTACTCCAGTTTGTAAAAGTGCGTGTGTGTGTATGCTTAATAATGAAACGCGTGCCAGTTTTTGTTTAAAATTAGGGTGAGAGCTTTGTTGAGGCAAAAAAAACAAAACTGTAACTTGTTATTGTTGTCTTATTTTCATTTAAGAGTTTTATTATTAGGAAAAGTATACTTTTTTTGAATTTTTGTGAAAATTACGGATTATTACTTTTTAAAAGACCACGTGTCGTTTTTAACAGCATCCATTTCAACATTTTGACAACAATAGGGCAACAGAAAAATATGTCAGGATTTGTAGTAGAACTTTAAAATCTCATTATAAATAAACAAAATGTATATGTGCAAACAAAACACAAACAATAATTGAAAGTTAAACAACAAATGTTGACAATTTTTTTAAGCCTTTAGGAAAACACATGATAAAAAAAATTAATTGGAGAAATAGCTAGTTCAATATTTTGAGTAAAATAGAGGATTTAGATCAAGTTGTAATGAGTTAAAAGATATTATTTATAGGATTTTAATTAAACATTATTATAACAACATGATTATAATCCGTTATATACATTATATATTCATTATGATGTAGTATAATACATTATAAATCAATTATAATATGGTATCAGTTATTATAACTCAATTATAAAGTATTTTAATACATTATAACCCAATTATAATGATTTATAATACATTATAACTCGATTATAATGTGTTATAATGCATTATAACTTGATTATAATGCGGCATACTACATTATAGCTCCATTATTATGCGGTATAATACGTTACATCTCGATCATAATATGATATAATGCATTATAATGTGTAATAATATATTATAATTCGATTATAATGCGGCATAATACATTATAACTAAATTATAATGTTGCATAACACATTACAATTCGATTATAATACTATATAACACATTATAATTGGATTATAATGCGTTATTATATAATTTAACTCCATTATGATGCGGTATATTACATTACATCTAGATTATAATACATTGTGAAACGATTATAATGTAATTTAACACATTATAACACTATTATAATGGGTTTTAATACTATAAAAATCGATCATAATGCCGTGTAATACATAATGACACAATTATAATGTGTTATAATACATTATAACTCTATTATAGTATTGTATTACACATTATAACTCGATTATAATGCAGTATAATACATTATAATTCGGTGATAATGCGGTATACTACATTATAAAATTATTATAAAGCAGTATAACAGGTAATAACACGATTATAATGTGTTATAAAGCATTATATTCCGATTATAATACAGTATAATATATTATAACTCGTTTATAATGCTGTAAATTACATTATAAATCTATTATAATGTTGTATAATACATTATAATTCGATTATGATGCAGCATAATACGTATAACACGATTATAATGTGTTATAATGTATTATATTCTGATTACAAGGTTATAACTCGATTATAATGCATTATAATACACTATAAATTTGTTATAATGCAGTATAACAAGTAAGAACACGATTATAATATGTTATAAAACATTATATTCCTATTATAATGCAGTATAATATATTATAACTCGATTATAATGCAGTATAATAAATTATAACTTGCTTATAATGGGTTATAATACATTATATATTGATTACAATGCAGTATAATACGTAATAACACGATTATAATGCGCTATAATGCATTATATTCCGATTACAAGGTTATATTATACATTATAACTCGATTATAATGTTGTATAGAACATTATAACCCTATTATAATGGTGCATAATACATTATAACTGTATTATGATGTGTTGTTATACTTTATAATTCGATTATAATAGAAAGTAATGCATTATAACTCGATTAGAATGCCATATAACATATTATAATTTATTATAATACATTATAACGCGATTATAATGCATTATAATATGATTATAATGAATTATAACAATCATCTTGTATTCCCCAAAGCCAAAACACCAACCACGCCCACTTTTTCTTTAGACAATTTTTGAATTGATAAATGACTACATGCTGATAATAAATTCTAAAACATTCATCATTATTAGTAATAGAAAATTTGTTATAGAAAATAAAATAAAAAGTTAGATCTAACACTACCACATGGTAAAAAATTCCAAATCCTTTTCTCTTTCGCTAGATTAAAGGCAGCATGAAAATGACAAACAGCAATTAACACCGTATAAATAGAAAAGATATATATTTAGTCCAAAACGAATTGTAAATACCCTGCAACAATTATCCCCTATAAAATTTGCTAAACCAGAAAAACTTGAAAACATCTTTTATCCCCCTTTTTGGAAAAACAAGAAATAAAAAAACATTCAATATTAAACACACCAAATAAACCAGGTACATATCTAAGAGGCCCAACCATAGACGGACCATAAAAGAAAGAAAAAACAATACAAATGATGCTGCTGATGGATGTGATATGAATGTGGAATGATTTGAATGAAGCCAATAGAATTTTAAATTCTAGTATTTAATTTTGTAACTAAACACATGTGTGTATATGAGACACGGTGGTTGTTGGTTCGTTATTCGATAAAAATCTTAACAGACAAGGTATGTTAAGGTTTGTAACACACCATACCTAACCTAACATACATTTTCGTTTTGTGCACACAGCATGTTGCAGGAAAAATTAATCAATAGTGATGAGTTTAGTCAATGTGTGACCAAGTGTTTTATATATGAACATTGTAGTACTATATAGACGAATGAATATAAGGGCTAAGGGTTTCGAATTGAAAAAGAGAAAAAACAATAAAAAAAAATATCTAGAATACGTATAAATGTATGGGTAATAGAAAAGCTAAACAACAATAGCTTTATATTGACAATAACAACATTTAACAATTTTTTTTTAATTGATATCATTTAAATCAAAACTTTATTATAGACCAATTTATAGTCAAGAGTATAGACTAATCTGTAGTCCACACTATAGACAAATCTATCTTCAAAAATGTAGACTAACTATAGTCCAGATTGTTAACTAATCTATAGTCCAGACTGTTGACTAATCTAATCTATAAGTCCAGACTATAAACTAATCTATAGTCCAGACTACAGACTAATCAGTAGACCAGACTATAGACTAATCTATAGTCCAGACTATAGACTAATCTACAGTGCAGACTATCGACTAATCTACAGTACATACTATAGTGTAATCTTTAGTCCAGACTATAGAATAATCTGTAGTACAGACTATAGACTATAGGATAGTCTATAATCCAGACTATACACTATTCTATAATCCAGACTATAGACTAATCTGTAGTCCAGACTATAGTCTAATCTATAGTCCAGACTACAGACTAATCTGTAGTCCAGACTATAGACTATTCTATAGTCTAGACTATCCTATAGTCCAGACTATAGACTAATTTATAGTCCAGACTACAGACTAATCTATACTCCAGACTATAGACTAATCTGTAGTCCAGACTATAGTCTAATCTATAGTCCAGACTACAGACTAATCTGTAGTCCAGACTATAGACTATTCTATAGTCTAGACTATCCTATAGTCCAGACTATAGACTAATCTATAGTCCAGACTACAGACTAATCTATAGTCCAGACTACAGACTAATCTATACTCCAGACTATAGACCAGACTATATACTAATCCAGACTGTAGACTAATCTATAATCTAGACTATAGACTAATCTATAGACCAGACTATAGACTAATCTATAATCTAGACTATAGACTAATCTATAATCTAGACTATAGACTAATCTATAGACCAGACTATAGACTAATCTATGGTCCAAACTATAGACTAATCTATACACCAGACTATATTCTAATCTATAGTCCAGACTATAGCCTAATATATGGTCCATACGATAGACTAATCCATAGTCCAGACTATAGACTAATCTATAGTCCACACTATAGACTAATCTATAGTACAGACTAAAGACTAATCCATAGTCCAGACTATAGACTAATCTATAGTCCAGACTATAGCCTAATATATGGTCCATACGATAGACTAATCCATAGTCCAGACTATAGACTAATCTATAGTCCAGACTATAAACTAATCTATAGTACAGACTAAAGACTAATCCATAGACTAATCTATACACCAGACTATATTCTAATCTATAGTCCAGACTATAGCCTAATATATGGTCCATACGATAGACTAATCCATAGTCCAGACTATAGACTAATCTATAGTCCAGACTATAAACTAATCTATAGTACAGACTAAAGACTAATCCATAGTCCAGACTATAGACTAATCTATAGTCCAGACTATAGACTAATCTATGGTCCAGAATATATTCTAATATATAGTCCAGACTATAGCCTAATCTATGGTCCATACGATAGACTATTTTATAGTCCAGACTATAGACTATTCTATAATCCAGACTATAGACTAATCTGTAGTCCAGACTATAGTCTAATCTATAGTCCAGACTACAGACTAATCTGCAGTCCAGACTATAGACTATTCTATAGTCCAGACTACAGACTAATCTACAGTCCAAACTATAGACTAACCTATAGTCCAGACTAGACTATTCTATAGCCCAGACTATAGACTATTCTATAGTCCAGACTATAGACTAATCTATAGTCCAGACTATAGACTAATCTATAGTCCAGACTATAAACTAATCTACAGTCCAGACTATAGACTAATCTATAGTCCAGACTATAGTCTAGTCTATAGTCTAGTTCATAGATTAGACTCTGAACTAACCTATACCCTAAATTTTAGTCCAAAATTAAGTCAAATCTATAGTCCAGGCTTTTAATTCTTAACTTTTAATTTAATGTCAAAATAATTTCCCTAAAAACTACCCTTTATTTTTATACAACAACCCTTATTGATAGATTTTGTCCTTTTAAAATCTTAATTATTATTTAATTTAACTAATTTACATATTTACCTAAAATTCTATTGATAATTTTACGCACCATTTCACACTTTTACACATGTATACGGCAACTCTTTGCTTTACGTGAAGTTAACTACCCTACTCACATCTCAATACAACAACAAAACCAAAACCTAAGAAGCCAAGCAAATACTTCAACAGCTGTTTTTGGGGAGAAGGAGTTAAATCTTTTATTGAAAATCCATTTATTTAATATTAAATAATATTTGTCAAATGTTTTCCAATAATATTACCAATAACAACAATAACAATAAAGGACCACTGCAACGTTTTATTTGTACAAAACCATTTAATTTGATACGATTTTATGTAAATTTTTGAAGTTCGATAATTGTTGTTTTTGTTGTTGGTTTTTTTATTTGTGTGTGTTAAAATGCTGGTGGCTGTATATTTTAATAATACATTTATTTCTTATTGTAATATTACAATCTTACAAACTTATACTTATACTTACATATGTATGTATGTAGGTTTAAAGTATTTATTTGTTTTAAACATTAGAGTTGTATTTGGCATTTGGATTTGGTTGAGAGGTTTCTTTTTAAAACGGGATGAGGGAAACAATTGAAAATTGGGTATTATTCTCTGTTGTATTATTAAGTGTTGCCTAAAGCAATTAAGAAAAGTCTAAAGATAAACTAAATACAACATGACGACAACAACAAGAACAAGTATAAAGACAAATAATACAATTACCAAAAGCAATATGAACAAAACAACAACAACAACAGTAATATATTAAGAAAAGCCATTACAACAACAAACTAAATAATAATGTTTCAGTCACGTATTGACTTAAGAGACAAATTTCTTAGTGTAAAAATAATAATGTTGATGGCGATGCTAAGAAATTCCAATGAATTTTTGTGTTCTTGTTGTTTTTGTTAAGAGGATGGGTAATTCTATTAAATAGCGTTGCCAATTTTTTGATTTTGTTGAAAGTAAAAGCATTATTAAAGAATTTAATTTAAAAGTAAACTAATTATAAGAAAATTTGTTTAATAAAAGAAATAAATCTTTATTCTGGACTAGAATTTAGTCTGTATTACGGGTTAGTCAATAGTCTGGACTATAATTTAATCTATATTCTGGACTATAGTTAGGCTATAGTCTTGGCTATAGTTTAGTCTATAGTCTGGAATATAGTTTAATCCATAGTCTGGACTATAGTTTAGTCTATAGTCTGGACTATAGTTAGGCCATAGTCAGGACTATATTTTAGCCTATAATTTGGACTATAGTTTAGTCTATAGTCCTGGACTATAGTTTGGTCTATAATCTGGATTATAGATTAGTCCATAGTCTGGACTATAATTTAGTCTGGACTATAGTTTAGTCTATAGTGTGGTCTATAGTTCAGTCTATAGTCTGGACTATTGTTTAGTCTATAGTATGGACTATTGTTTAGTCTATAGTCTGGACTATAGTTTAGTCTATAGACTGGACTATAGTTTAGTCCATAGCCTGGACTATTGTTAGTCTATAGTCTGGACTATAGTTTAGTCTATAGTCTGGACTATTGTTTAGTCTATATCCTGGACTATAGTTTAGTCTATAGACTAGACTATACTTTAGTCTATAGTCTGGACTATAGCTTAGTCTATAGTCTGGATTATAGTTTAGTCTGTAGACTGGACTATAGTTTAATCTATAGACTGGACTACAGTTTAGTCTATAGTTTGGACTATAGACTTTAGTCAGGACTATAGTTTAGTCTATTGTCTGGACTATGTCTTAGTCTATAGTCTGGACTATATTTTAGTCTATAGTCTGGACTATAGTTTAGTGCATAGACTGGACTATAGTTTAGTCTATAGTCTGGACTATAGTTTAGTTTATAGTCTGGACTATAGTTTAGTCTATAGTCTGGACTATAGCTTAGTCTATAGTCTAGACTATAGTTTAGTATTTAGTCTGGACTATAGCTTAGTCTATAGTCAGGACTATAGCTTAGTCTATAGTCTGGACTATAGCTTAGTCTATAGTCTGGACTGTAGCTTAGTCTATAGTCTGGATTATAGTGTAGTCTATAGTCTGGACTATAATTTAGTCTATAGTGTGAACTATAGTTTAGTCTATAGTCTAGACTATAGCTTAGTCTATAGTCTGGACTGTAGCTTAGTCTATAGTCTGGATTATAGTTTAGTCTATAGCCGGGACTATAGTTTAGTCTATAGTATGTTTTAGTTTAGTTTGTAGTCTGGACTATAGTTTAGTCTATAGTGTGGACTATAGTTTAGTCTGTAGTCTAGACTATAGTTTAGTCTATAGTCTGGACTATAGCTTGTCTATAGTCTGGACTACAGTTTAGTCTATAGTCTGGACTATAGTTTAGTCTATAGACTGGACTATAGTTTAGTCTATTGACTGGACTATAGTTTAGTCCAAAGACTGGACAGTAGTTTAGTCTATAGACTGGACTGTAGTTAAGTCTATAGTCTAGACTATAATTTAGCCTATAAATAGCCTAACTATAGTTTAGTCTATAGTTAGGCTACAGTCTGGGCTATAGTGTAGTCCTTAGTTTGGAATATAGTTAAGTCTATAGTCTGGACTATAGTTTAGTCTATAGTCTGGACTATAGTTTAGTCTATAGTTTCGATTATAGTTTAGTCTATAGTCTGGACTATAGTTGAATCTATTTATAAATCTTGACTATAGTTTAATTTCCACAATATGGAATGACATTATGTTTATAAACACAGTCTAGTCATTCATAGGCTGGCAAAGCATGTGAATTTGTCAAACCCAAACCTATAACCCAAATAAAAAAAAACACATGGCAAAATTTTAACACTACAACAAAAAATTGTTGTAAAACCTAATAAAAATTGTAATAAATTCCAAACAAAACATTTTTTCTTCTAGGAATTCAATTTAAATTTTCAAAACTGTAATCATCAATTACATTTAAAATTTTAACAAGAATTCGTTAAACTAAAAACAGTCTTCGTAAGATAAAACTGATCTGTCAAAGCAGTTACAAAAAAAAAACGTAAAATCATATTATTCGTAAAAGGTCTTTAACATTTAAAACCTTTTTAGCAAATTAAACAATACACAACTGGTCATTCCTTCATTAAGTTCATAATTAACGGCACCGGATGACTCTACAAAACACCAAAGGAATTGTTAAAATTCTATGGAAGTTCTGACTTAACAAAATTAATATATGGTTGTTTCGATCACAGGTTTTTCTGTCTGTCCCTACGATAAATGCATATATGAACATAAGTTTAGTTGGTAGTGATTTTTTTGTGTTCGATTCCGTAAATTCTTTGAAATTAATGTTTGTAATTTATGTTTAAATGGATTTGTTTTTCTTTTTCTTTAAGGTTTTTTGTAAATATTTATAATGAAGGTGGAGTAGTCTTGGCGTTAAAGCCCTGTGTTTTATTAATTTGTTTTTTTTAATAGTGCAATACTTTGTTAATGCAAGACGAGCAAAGAAAAAGACATAATTTTATGATAACGATGAGTCATTTAAATGAAATTCTTTTAAAATATTTAAAGAAACATCTTCAACATAATTTATCATGCAGCGACAGAGAAAGAGAGTGAGGGCTGAAGGGAGTTAGTTCCACTATAGTCTTGACTATATTACAGAATAGAGAGTAGTTTAGGCAATAGCCTAAAAACAGAAGTCCTAGACTAAAGTTCAAACTATGGACTAGACTATAGTCCTAACTATGGAATTGGCTTAAGTCCATCCTATAGGACTAGACTATAGCCCAGACTATAGACTAGATTATAGTTCAGGCTATACTTATATTAAACTATATAATAAACTACAGACTATAGACTAGACTATAGTCCAGACTATAGACTAGACTATAGTCCATACTATAGACTAGTCTAAAGTCCAGACTATAGACTAGACTATAGTCCAGACTATAGACTAGAGTATAGTCCAGACTATAGACTAGACTATAGTTCAGACTATAGACTAGACTAGTCCATACTATAAACTAGACTATAGACTAGACTATAATCCAGACTATAGACTAGACTATAGACTACACTATAGTAAAAACTATAGACTAGACTATAGACTAGACTATAGACTAGACTATAGACTAGACAATAGACTAGACTATAGACTAGCCTATATACTAGACTATAGACTAGACTATAGACTAGCCTATATACTCGACTATAGACTAGACTATAGACTAGACTATAGACTAGACTATAGACTAGACTATAGACTAGACTAGACTATAGACTAGACTATAGACTAGACTATAGACTAGACTATAGACTAGACTATAGACTAGACTATAGACTAGACTATAGACTAGACTATAGACTAGACTATAGACTAGACTATAGACTAGACTATAGACTAGACTATAGACTAGACTATAGACTAAAATATAGACTAGACTATAGACTAGACTATAGACTAGACTATAGACTAGACTATAGACTAGACTATAGACTAGACTATAGACTAGACTATAGACTAGACTATAGACAAGACTATAGACTAGACTATAGACTAGACTATAGACTAGACTAGACTAGACTATAGACTAGACTATAGACTAGACTAGGACTAGACTTTAGACTAGACTAGACTATAGACTAGACTATAGACTAGACTATAGACTAGACTATAGACTAGACTATAGACTAGACTATAGACTAGACTATAGACTAGACTATAGACTAGACTATAGACTAGACTTTAGACTAGACTATAGACTAGACTTTAGACTAGACTATAGACTAGACTATAGACTAGACTATAGACTAGACTATAGACTAGATTATAGACTAGACTATAGACTAGACTATAGACTAGACTATAGACTAGACTATAGACTAGACTATAGACTAGACTATAGACTAGACTATAGACTAGACTATAGACTAGACTATAGACTAGACTATAGACTAGACTATAGACTAGACTATAGACTAGACTATAGACTAGACTATAGACTAGACTATAGACTAGACTATAGACTAGACTATAGACTAGACTATAGACCAGACCAAAGACTAGACTATAGACTAGACTATAGACTATAGACCAGACCAAAACTAGATTATAGACTAGACTATAGACCAGACTATAGACTGGACTATAGACTGGACTATAGACTAGACTATAGACTTGACTATAGGCTAGACTATATACTAGACTATAGACTAGACTATATACTAGACTATAGACTAAACTATAGACTAAACTATAGATTAAACTATAGACTAGGCTATAGACTAGACTATAGACTAGATTAGATTAAACTATAGACCAGACTATCGAATAGACTATAGACTTGACTATGGACTAGACTATAGACTAGACTATAGGCTACACTATATACTAGACTATAGACTAGACTATATACTAGACTAGACTATAGACTAAACTAGACTATACGACTATACTAACTACAGACTAGACTATAGACTATAGACTAGACTATAGACTAGACTATAGACTAGACTATAGACTAGACTATGGACTAGACTATAGACTAGACTGCAGACTAGACTGTAGACTAGACTATACTAGACTATAGACTAGACTATAGACTATACTAGACTAGACTATAGACTAGACTATAGACTAGACTATAGACTAGACTATAGACTAGACTATAGACTAGACTATAGACTAGACTATAGACTAGACTATAGACTAGACTATAGACTAGACTATAGACTAGACTATAGACTAGACTAGTCTAGCCTATAGGCTGGTCTATAGTCTAGTCTATAGTGTAGTCCATAGTCTAGTCTATAGTAGTCCATATTCTAGTCTATAGTCTAGTCTATAGTCTAGTCTATAGTCTAGTCTATAGTCTAGTCTATAGTCTAGTCTATAGTCTAGTCTATAGTCTAGTCTATAGTCTAGTCTATAGTCTATAGTCTAGTCTATAGTCTAGTCTAGTCTATAATCTAGTCTATAGTCTAGTCTATAGTCTAGTCTATAGTCTAGTCTATAGTCTAGTCTAAAGGACTATAGTGTAGTCCACAGTCTAGTCTATAGTCTAGTCCATAGTCTAGTCTATAGTCTAGTCTAGTCTATCTATAGTCTAGTCTATAGTCTATAGTCTAGTCTGTAGTCTAGTCTATAGTATAGTCTATAGTTTAGTCTATAGTCTAGTCTAGTATATAGTCTAGTCTATAGTCTAGTATATAGTGTAGCCTATAGTCTAGTCTATAGTCTAGTCCATAGTCAAGTCTATAGTCTATTCGATAGTCTGGTCTATAGTTTAATCTAATCTAGTCTATAGTCTAGTCTATAGCCTAGTCTATAGTTTAATCTATAGTTTAGTCTATAGTTTAGTCTATAGTCTAGTATATAGTCTAGTCTATAGTCTAGTATATAGTCTAGCCTATAGTCAAGTCTATAGTCTAGTCTATAGTCCAGTCTATAGTCCAGTCTATAGTCTGGTCTATAGTCTAGTCTATAATCTAGTTTTGGTCTGGTCTATAGTCTATAGTCTAGTCTATAGTCTAGTCTTTGGTCTGGTCTATAGTCTAGTCTATAGTCTAGTCTATAGTCTAGTCTATAGTCTAGTCTATAGTCTAGTCTATAGTCTAGTCTATAGTCTAGTCTATAGTCTAGTCTATAGTCTAGTCTATAGTCTAGTCTATAGTCTAGTCTATAGTCTAGTCTATAGTCTAGTCTATAGTCTAGTCTATAGTCTAGTCTATAGTCTAGTCTATAGTCTAGTCTATAGTCTAGTCTATAATCTAGTCTATAGTCTAGTCTATAGTCTAGTCTATAGTCTAGTCTATAGTCTAGTCTAAAGTCTAGTCTATAGTCTAGTCTAAAGTCTAGTCTATAGTCTAGTCTATAGTCTAGTCTATAGTCTAGTCTATAGTCTAGTCTATAGTCTAGTCTATAGTCTAGTCTATAGTCTAGTCTATAGTCTAGTCTATAGTCTAGTCTAGTCTAAAGTCTAGTCTCTAGTCTAGTCTATAGTCTAGTCTATAGTCTAGTCTATAGTCTAGTCTATAGTCTAGTCTATAGTCTAGTCTATAGTCTTGTCTATAGTCTAGTCTATAGTCTAGTCTATAGTCTAGTCTATAGTCTAGTCTATAGTCTAGTCTATAGTCTAGTCTATAGTCTAGTCTATAGTCTAGTCTATATTTAGTCTATAGTCTAGTCTATAGTCTAGTCTATAGTCTAGTCTATAGTCTAGTCTATAGTCTAGTCTATAGTCTAGTCTATAGTCTAGTCTATAGTCTAGTCTATAGTCTAGTCTATAGTCTAGTCTATAGTCTAGTCTATAGTCTAGTCTATAGTCTAGTCTAGTCTATAGTCTAGTCTATAGTCTAGTCTATAGTCTAGTCTATAGTCTAGTCTATAGTCGAGTATATAGGCTAGTCTATAGTCTAGTCTATAGTCTAGTATATAGGCTAGTCTATAGTCTAGTCTATTGTCTAGTCTATAGTCTAGTCTATAGTCTAGTCTATAGTCTAGTCTATAGTTTTTACTATAGTGTAGTCTATAGTCTAGTCTATAGTCTGGATTATAGTCTAGTCTATAGTCTAGTTTATAGTATGGACTATAGTCTAGTCTATAGTCTGAACTATAGTCTAGTCTATAGTCTGGACTATACTCTAGTCTATAGTCTGGACTATAGTCTAGTCTATAGTCTGGACTTTAGACTAGTCTATAGTATGGACTATAGTCTAGTCTATAGTCTGGACTATAGTCTAGTCTATAGTCTGTAGTTTATTATATAGTTTAATATAAGTATAGCCTGAACTATAATCTAGTCTATAGTCTGGGCTATAGTCTAGTCTATAGGATGGACTTAAGCCAATTCCATAGTTAGGACTATAGTCTAGTCCATAGTTTGAACTTTAGTCTAGGACTTCTGTTTTTAGGCTATTGCCTAAACTACTCTCTATTCTGTAATATAGTCAAGACTATAGTGGAACTAACTCCCTTCAGCCCTCACTCTCTTTCTCTGTCGCTGCATGATAAATTATGTTGAAGATGTTTCTTTAAATATTTTAAAAGAATTTCATTTAAATGACTCATCGTTATCATAAAATTATGTCTTTTTCTTTGCTCGTCTTGCATTAACAAAGTATTGCACTATTAAAAAAAACAATTAATAAAACACAGGGCTTTAACGCCAAGACTACTCCACCTTCATTATAAATATTTACAAAAAACCTTAAAGAAAAAGAAAAACAAATCCATTTAAAACATAAATTACAAACATTAATTTCAAAGAATTTACGGAATCGAACACAAAAAAATCACTACCAACTAAACTTATGTTCATATATGCATTTATCGTAGGGACAGACAGAAAAACCTGTGATCGAAACAACCATATATTAATTTTGTTAAGTCAGAACTTCCATAGAATTTTAACAATTCCTTTGGTGTTTTGTAGAGTCATCCGGTGCCGTTAATTATGAACTTAATGAAGGAATGACCAGTTGTGTATTGTTTAATTTTGCTAAAAAGGTTTTAAATGTTAAAGACCTTTTACGAATAATATGATTTTACGTTTTTTTTTTTAACTGCTTTGACAGATCAGTTTTTCTTACGAAGACTGTTTTTAGTTTAACGAATTCTTGTTAAAATTTTAAATGTAATTGATGATTACAGTTTTGAAAATTTAAATTGAATTCCTAGAAGAAAAAATGTTTTGTTTGGAATTTATTACAATTTTTATTAGGTTTTACAACAATTTTTTGTTGTAGTGTTAAAATTTTGCCATGTGTTTTTTTTTATTTTGGGTTATAGGTTTGGGTTTGACAAATTCACATGCTTTGCCAGCCTATGAATGACTAGACTGTGTTTATAAACATAATGTCATTCCATATTGTGGAAATTAAACTATAGTCAAGATTATAAATAGATTCAACTATAGTCCAGACTATAGACTAAACTATAATCGAAACTATAGACTAAACTATAGTCCAGACTATAGACTAAACTATAGTCCAGACTATAGACTTAACTATATTCCAAACTAAGGACTACACTATAGCCCAGACTGTAGCCTAACTATAGACTAAACTATAGTTAGGCTATTTATAGGCTAAATTATAGTCTAGACTATAGACTTAACTACAGTCCAGTCTATAGACTAAACTACTGTCCAGTCTTTGGACTAAACTATAGTCCAGTCAATAGACTAAACTATAGTCCAGTCTATAGACTAAACTATAGTCCAGACTATAGACTAAACTGTAGTCCAGACTATAGACAAAGCTATAGTCCAGACTATAGACTAAACTATAGTCTAGACTACAGACTAAACTATAGTCCACACTATAGACTAAACTATAGTCCAGACTACAAAC
>NW_023995609.1:47500-98514 GCF_015586225.1 Lucilia sericata | reverse complement strand
AATTTGTATTGGCGAACAGCAAATTCTGGATATTATTTTTATTGAAAGAGAAAATAGCTACGGAATCAGTTCCAAATTTAAATTTTATGAGTTTTGGGTTCACACATATGGATAGTGTGATTCCCTAATATTTTTGGCTAAAATTAAATCAATTGATTTCATTCATATGTTCTTCCAAGTTGAATTAAAATCATTGATAATCTAGATTTATCTCAAATGGAAATCTGTCCTGAAAGGCTTGTTTTAATCTTCAACTAATCCTTAAAATAGAGTGAGAAAGAAACCTTAACTTTATAAATTATGATAGCTATTATTAAATTTTAACTTCAACATAATTTTCTTGATTAAATTTTTTCCACCATCAGTGGTGATAGAGGGTATATATAAGTTTGTCATTCCGTGTGTAACACCAAAAAATATTCATCTTAGACCCAACAAAGTATATATATTCTGGATCCTTATGAAATTCTGAGTCGATTAGCTATGTCCGTCTGTCTGTCTGTCTGGTTAAAACACGCTCACGCTAAAACTAAGCAAATAAAATCAACCAAATTCACTGAGAGTATTCATTGTTTTCCTAAGCAGTTTGGTATTGAAAATCAGCAAAATCGGTTCACAACGTAAAAAGTTATGAGTAAAAATTTCAGACTACCTCAAAAAAATTAAGTTTTTTTCCCCAATTCTTGAGTAGTTTTCTCAGAAACTACCAAAGATAATTCGACAAATTTTGTCACAGATTATTTTGTCCATCTATAGATTAATTATGTTTAAAATTGTAACAATCGATCCCAAATTTCCCATAGCCCCCATACAAAGGTACATATTCCCGGAAATTAATTTATCGTTAATAACTTCCTCAAATATATCGGAATCAACACAAAATTTTGTACATATTGACTTTATATGAACAGGAATTAAAACTACCGACTTAGATCTGTATCGGTCCACAATTGGTCATAGCTCCCATATAAGGTCCACTTTCGAAAATCACTTAAATGAACATATTTTATTGAAAAATAAAGCTATCGGGATAAAATTCGACATGAATATGTTTTGTATATACATAAATCATTCTACGGAAGTTTTTTCCGGATCGGTCCATAATTGGTCATAGCTCCCATATAAGGTTCACATCCGAAAATCACTTAAACGAGCATAATTCATAGATAAATAAAGCTATCTGGATAAAATTCGACATGAATGTGTTTTGTGTGTATATGAATTACTCTACGAAATTTGTTCCGGATCGGTCCATAATCGGTCATAGCTCCCATATAAGGTCCACATCCGAAAATCACTCAAATGCGTAATTCATTGATTAATAAAGCTATCAGGGTAGAACCCGAGGTGAATATGTTCTGTATATAGATATAAATCATTCAGTGAAATTTTTTCCGGATCAGTTCACAATTGGTACTAGCTCCCATATAAGGTCCACATCCTAAAATCGCTTAAACAAGCTTAATTCATTGATAAATAAAGCTATCGGGATAAAATTCGATATGAATATGTTTTGTGTGTAAATATTAATTATTTTACGAATTTTTTTTTTTCGGATCGGTCCATAATTGGTCATAGCTCACATATAAGGTCCACATCCGAAAATCACTTAAATGCGCATAATTCATTGATAAATGAAGCTATCAGGGTAAAACTCGACGTGAATTTGTTTTGTATATGTAAATCATTCGTGAAAAATTTCCACATCGGTCCATAATTGGTTACATTCCATATAAGGAATTTTTTCAGCATCGGTCTATAACTAGCTCCCATATAAGGTTCACTTCTGAAAACCACATAATATCACATAATTTATTATTAAACTCGACATGAGTATGTTCTGTGTATAGATAAATCATTTTGAATTTTTTTTCGAATTGGTACATTATTGGTCATAGTTCCCATATAAGTTATTGGCAGGATCGGAACATAATAGGTCGAAGAATAATCGGTCGATATCTGAAAATCACTTAATACAAATGTTTCTTGTCCTAATCAAAATTAGTTACATACATACATGCATAAATAAGTTACAAAATGATAAATAGTATCTTAATTACGGAAACAAAACATGTGCCGGGTTTTACAGTTCTCCATAAGGAAAATAAAGTACTTAAGTACTTAGTAGGGTGATCGACTCGATTTTTCAACCGGTTTTAAAACCGGTTTTTTCTGCTTTACCAGTGTCGGTTTTTTCTTAATGTTGATTTTTCGAATATCGAATAACCCGGTTTTTTCACTTTTAAAAACCGGTTTCGAATACTTTTATTTGCTTTGTATTCAAAGATTATTTAAATGAAATTTTTAAGTAAATAATAATACAGCCCGCCTAAATTTTAAAAATATTCGAGTCGAGGAGCTAGCGTATATTTTTCTAAAGCTCCTTTAGTTAAACTTTTTTGATTTTCCTAATTAATTAAAAAAATTTATTGTAAAATTGATAACTATTTGATAAAATTTTATCAATCTTAAGATTATATTCCAATTACAATAATTAATTTACGGCTGAAATTTTATGGAAGTGTTGGAATGCCTATGCAAATTTCCTAAACAGGGCTTTTAAAATAAGCTATGATTACCTTAGTTTAACAGAAGTGTCCCACTTTTTTCCTAATTTTTTATATTAAAGAAATAATGTAAATCAGACGACTAGATCTAAAGTTATAATCTTTTAAACTGTTAAAAATCATTTCGGGCCATGTTTTATTAATCAAATTTAAACATAAACATTAAGTTTTTCAAATTAAAATATGTTTTTTTATTTATAATGAAAAACCGGTTAACCGGTTTTTTCTGAATTTGAAAAATATCAACCGGTTTTTTTTAAATGTCAACTATTCGAACTATTCGAAAACCGGTTTTTGAAAATGTCGAATAATCGATCACCCTAGTACTTAGTATGTACTTTAATACTTAAGTAAATTTATTTCTTTAGTATAAACTATAAATTCGGCCCTATAACATATTTATTTTGGGTTTTAATAAAAAGTAGTTTGCAGGTGGAGGGTATTTAAGATTCGGCAGTGCCGAATATAGCAATCTAACTTGTTTTTCAATTTAAATTTTTATTTGTTAAAGTCGTTTTTATACCCACCATCAAAAAATGGGGGGTATATTGATTTTGTCATTCCGTTTGTAACACATCGAAATATTGGTTTTATATTAAAGTATATAAATTCTAAGACGATCTAGCCATGTCCGTCCGTCTGTCCGTCCGTCCGTCTGTCTGTTGAAATCACGATAGAGACCACAAGAGTTAAGGTTTGTTTGGTATTGAAAATGGGCAATATCGGTCCACTTTTTCGGATTGCCCCCATACAAGTGGACCTCCAAAAAAACAGCTTTAACGGGCATAACTGCTTTAGAAGTACAAGTATAGCGATGAAATTCGACATAAATAAGTTTCATATGAGCCAAAATCTTTCTATCAAATTTTTGAGGATCGGCCCATAAATGACTCTACCCCTCATATAAGGTCCCTTTCTGAAAATTACTTTAACACTCATTACTGGTCCCAAAATGCAAGTATAGCGATGAAATTCGGTGTAAGTATGTTTCTTACGAAAAAAAAATGTCTCTACAATTTTTTTTTAGGATCGGCCCATAAATGACCCTACCCCCATGCAAGGTCCCCTTTAGAAATTTAGTATAGCGATGAAATTCAGTATAAGTAAGTTTCTTACGAACCAAAACCTTTTAACGAATTTTTTTAGGATCGGCCCATAAATGACCATACCAAAATCTTTTTAATAACTTTTGTGAATAGGTCCATAGGCCCTACTCCCCTATTGGGGCCACTTCAGGAAATAGCTTAAACGCTTACTACTGTCTTAAAATACGAGTAAAGCGATGAAATGCTACACACGTAAGTTTGTACGAGCCAAAACCTCTGTACCAAATTTTTGGATCGGCCCATAAATGACCCTTCCCCCATATAAGGTCCCCCTCTGCAAATAACTACAATGCTCATTACTGGCTTAAAAATTGAATGTGACGAAAATTGATGACCCTTCCCCCATATAAGGTCCCCCTCTGCAAATAACTACAATGCTCATTACTGGCTTAAAAATATGAATGTGACGAAAATTGACGCACATAAGTTTAATCTCTCCACCAAATTTAGGGAGGATCGGTATATAATTTACCCTACCGCCCATATAAGGTCCCCTTCAGAAAATTACTTAAACGATCATTACTGGCTTAAAAATATGAGTTATGAAATACTCTCCGAATTTCATGCGGAATGTGTCGGTAATACACAAAGGTTCCCTTCAGGAAAGAGTTTTGGCTAATAAACTACGAGCGTTCCTTATTTAAAATACGAGTATAGCCCTGAATGTACAAAATTTTATGAGTATCGGTTCATAATTGAGGCTCACGGTTTAAGAATTTAAATAAATATATATTTTTTTTATACCCCCATCAAAAAGATGGGGGGTATATTAATTTTGTCATTCCGTTTGTAACACACCGAAATATTGGTCATAGACCCACAAAAGTATATATATTCTGGGTCTTCATTAAATTCTAAGACGATCTAGCCATGTCCGTCCGTCTGTCTGTCTGTCTGTTGAAAGCACGATAGAGTCCCAATGGAAAGAGCTAGCTTGGTATTGAAAATGGGCAATATCGGTCCACGTTTTCGGATAGCCCCCATACAAGTGGCTCCTCGAAAAGCAGCTTTAACAGCCATAACTTGTTTAAAAATACGAATATAGCGATGAAATTCGACATAAGTAAGTTTTTTATGATCAAAAATCACTATGCAAAATTTTATGAGGATCGGTCCATGATTGACCCTACCCCCCATATAAGGTCCCCTTCTCATTAATAGCTTACAAATACGAGTGTAGCGATGAAATTCGACACAAATAAATTTAATACGAACCAAATTCTGTGTACCAAATTTTATGAGGATCGACCCATTTAACCCTACCCCACTATATAAGGTCCCCTTCAGAAAATTACTTTAACGCTTATAACTGGCCTAAAAAATAGGAGTATATAGATGATTCGACATAAGTAAGTTTCATATATATATAATATAAATATATATATATTATATTAATTATATATCTATATATATATATATATATATATATATATATATATAATATATATATACATAAATAATTTTGTGATACTTTTAATTACACTATACAAAATATTTTCATTTTCTTAGTTTTTTTATTTAGTGATAGTATTTTCATTAATTTAAAAAAAAATGTCGATTATTAACGTTAATTTTATAAAATAAATTTTGTTATGTTTTTAAAATGAACAAGTAGATCTATGTTTCAATGCCTCGAAAAGTCTAGGATGATCAGTTAGGTTTGAATAGGGCTACTTTTAAATTTTTGCTAAAAGGTAGTATGGTGGGAGGGATAGATAGCAGAGAGGGCAACAGACATCATAGTCTTCTCTATTGGAAACTTTGCCAACCGGATATTATTTTCATTTCATTTCATTTTTTATACCCACCATCAAAAAAGATGGGGGGTATATTGATTTTGTCATTCCGTTTGTAACACATCGAGATATTGATCATAGACCCACAAAAGTATATATATTCTGGGTCCTCATTAAATTCTAAGACGATCTAGCCATGTCTGTCCGTCTGTCTGTCTGTTGAAAGCACGATAGAGTCCGAATGGAAGGAGCTAGAGGGTTGAAATTTCACATAAATATTTCTTATAGGTAAGGTTTGTTTGGTATTGAAAATGGGCAATATCGGTCCACGTTTTCGGATAGCCCCCATACAAGTGGCCCCTCGAAAGCAGCTTTAACAGCCATAACTTGTTTAAAAATACGAATATAGCGATGAAATTCGACATAAGTAAGTTTCTTATGATCAAAAATCACTATGCAAAATTTTATGAGGATCGGTTCATGATTGACCCTACGCCCCATATAAGGTCCCCTTCAGAAAGTGACTGCAACGCTCATTAATAGCTTAAAAATACGAGTGTAGCGATGAAATTCGACACAAATAAATTTAATACGAACCAAATTCTGTCTACCAAATTTTATGAGGATCGACCCATAATTAACCCTACCCCACTATATAAGATCCCCTTCAGAAAATTACTTTAACGCTTATAACTGGCCTAAATATACGAGTATATAGATGAAATTGACATAAGTAAGTTTCGTTCGAGTCAAACGAGGTTTGATGGTGGGTATATAAGATTCGGCATAGCCGAATATAACACTCTTACTTGTTTTTTTTTTTTTTTTTGTTTTTTCTTTTTTTGTTTGTATATTTATTTAGGTTTGTCGACAGTTATTAGCTACCTAAACTTTTAAAATTTTATGTAGCGAACCGAGGATAAGAACGAATATCCATGAGCACGGCCGGACTCCTAGGTAACAATGTCTCCAGAATGGCAAGGCCCTTAGTGGTGGTTCGTCACAAGATCAAATAAAATGTGCACATTGAGAAAGTGTAACTGTTAATTTCTTATGCTATTCAGCAACATCAGTGTTGATAAAAGTTATCCAGCAGCAATGTTTTGTACAAACAGAAAATAACATTGGCATTTCTATATTAAAACAAGTCAGAGTGCTATATTCGGCTGAGCCGAATCTTAAGTACCCTCCACCAGCTACTTATACATATATTAATACTTTTCTAATTGATCAAATATTTGTAGAAATAAGTTTTCTCATGTCTTGAATAGAAAAAATACAAAGATTTAAACAGCTTAAATCTATTACAATTCCATGATTTTTTGAACATTACAAACACCATTTTCTTTTATTTTTATAGCGCTTAGCGATATTTAGTAATTGCATGTATGCATGTGTGTAAAAGATTTAAGGATTTTCAAAATAAATATATATAATTTTGTTCTACACAAATTGATAATGCAACGAGTTAACTACGGTTAAAGCGCTTTTAGGGGCAGGAGTATGGGAGATATGACCAATTATAGACCGATCGTAAACAATTTTTTAAGCAAAATTTCTGTTCATAAAAGCTATATTTCAGTCAAATTTTGTATCTATATCGTAATTTAGTAATAAGTAATGTGTGTTTAAGTGATTTTCTGAAGGGAACCTTGTATGAGACCGACCGCACCTATGTTATGAACCGATCGTGAAAAAATCTTGAAATAGAATTTTTGTATACAAAATTAATATTTGGGCCAAATTTTTTATCAATAGCTTTATTTGGTAATGAGTAATGTGCGTTTAAGAGATTTTCGTAAAAGGACCTTGTATGGGAGCTATGACCAATTATGTATATAAAGACAAAATTTAAAAATTCTGTATCTATATCATTATTTGGTAATGAATATTGTGCATTTAAGTGATTTTCTGGAGGGGAGCTAGTATAAGAGCTATGACCAAATATGGACCGATCGTAAAACAATTTTATAGTTTAATTTATGTATATAAGAGCAATATTTTGCTAAATGTATGGATGTCAATATTTTGTAATGAGTTATGTGCATTTAGTGATTTTCGGGAGGGAACCTTGTATGGGAGCTATGACCAAAGTTGGACCGATCATGAAAAAATGCTCAAATAACATTTCTGTGTACAAAAGTAGTATTTATGCCAAATGTTTTATGGGTATCACTATTTGATAATGAGTTATGTGCCTTTAAGTGTTTTTCTGAAAGGGACTTTGGGAGCTATGATCAATTATGGACCGATAGGAAAACAAATTCACAGTAATATTTGTCTGTATATGAGCAATGCTTGTGCTAAACTTTATATAAATATCTTAATTTAGTAATTAGTTATGTGCGTTTAAGTGATTTTCGGATGGGGACCTTGTATGGGAGCTATAACCAATTATGGACCGATCGGAAAAAACTTTCACAGTAATATTTTCGTTCATATGTGGATATCTTAATTTGTAATGAGTTATGTGCGTTTAAGTGATTTTCGGGAGGGGACCTTGTATGGGAGCTATGACCAATTATGGACCGCTCGGAGAAAAATTTCACAGTAATAGTTTCGTGCATATGAGCAATACTTGTACCAAATTTTATGTGGATATCTTAATTTTGTAATGAGTTATATGCGTTTAAGTGATTTTTGGGAGGGGATCTTATATGGGAGCTATGACCAATTATGGACCGCTCGGAGAAAAATTTCACAGTAATATTTCTGTGCATATGAGTAATACTAGTACCAAATTTTATATGGATATCTTAATTTAGTAGTGAGTTATGCGCGTTTAAGTGATTTTCGGGAGGGGACCTTGTATGGGAGCTATGACCAATTATGGACCGATCAGAAAAATCTTTCACAGTAAAATTTCCTTGCGTATGAGAAATACTTATAACAAATTTTATATGGATATCTTAATTTAGTAATGAGTTATGCGCGTTTAAGTGATTTTCGGGAGGGGACCTTGTATGGGAGCTATGACCAATTATGGATCGATGGAACAAAAATTTTACAGTAATATTTCTGTATGTGAGAGCAATACTTGTACCAAATTTTATATGGATGTCTTAATTTAGTAATGAATTATTTGCGTTCAAGTTATTTTCGGGAGGGGACCTTGTATGGGAGCTATGTCCAATTTTGGACCGATCCAGAAAATTTTTTCTCTGAATGAATTCTATTCACATAAGATTTTAATTTGTAAAATTTTGTAAAGATTTCGAAATTGTGACGGAAGTTATTAACAAAAAATCCATTTTCCGGGAATATGTACTTTTGTATGGGAGGTATATGAAATTATTGACCGATTCTGGCAATTTTCAGCAGTAATCAAGCTCTTGTGTAGAAATGAATGTGTGGTGATTTTCATGGAATTATCTTGCATAGTTTTCGAGAAAATTACATCAGAATGTGTAAAAAATGCTTATTTTTTTCGAGGTTGTTTCAAATTTTGATTCATAACATTTCCGGATGTGAACCGATTTTGCTTATTTTCAATACCAAACTGCCTAGGATAATAATAAATATTTTGGGTGAATTTCGATAATTTTTGTTGCTTCGTGTTAACGTGAGAATGTTTTATACAGACAGACAGACAGACAGACAGACGGACGGACGGACGGACAGACGGACATAGCTAAATCGACTCAGAATTTCATAAGGTCCAAGAATATATATACTTTGTTGGGTCTCAGATGAATATTTCTTGGTGTTACACACGGAATGACAAAGTTATATATACCCTCTATCACCACTGATGGTGGTGGAGGGTATAATAATGTAACAAAGTATTTTTGTATCATATACACACATTAATATTCCAAAAAATTACAAAATATTGAAAAAAAACAACATGGCGAAGAACTGTCAAAACGAATTACGAATTTGTCGTAAAAACGAGTTAATTGTCTATTGTCATTCAGAGGCCGAATTAAGTAATTCAACTACTCGTGTGAACCAAAAACTTAATTTTTGCACATTTAACAACACTTTTTGTCAATATGCCATCTCAAAGTTAAATTTTTATTGAAGAAAACTATCTAACCCAGTGTGCTTTGCTACCCTAAAATCAATGTATATAAAAAACACTTTACGATTTTGAAGATTCTAAATGTAATAGTTTTCCAGATATACATTTTTTACATTTTGGGGATGTCACGCAAATTATTGCAAGTTCGCCAATTTTTCCAAACTTTAATTTAGATTTTATTGTAACCTACGAAAAAATTAAATAATATAATAGTTTCCCACATGTACGAAATTTTGTATTTAATTCATATGGGAGATCCCATTGATAATCCGCCCATTTTTCTCTAAATGTTCACATAAATGTCGAAGTTTTTCATGTAAAATTTTCTAGTTCATATATTTTTTCAGATATATGAATTTTTTATTTAATTCATATGGGAGGTTCCAATTTGCAAGTCCGCCAATATATTACCCAAATGTTCACATTGACTTCAAAGGATTTTTGCTCTAATAGTTCCCCAGACATACGATTTTTTCTCTTATTTCATATAGCAGGTTCCAACCCCCCCTAATGATAATCTGCACATTTTCCCCAAAATGTTCAAAAAAATGTTAAATTTCATCGTGCAAAATTTTAAGATTTTAGGTCTATTAGACAAACGATAACGCCCATTTATTAACATGGCTGTTAAAGTTTGTTCTTGCAAAATTTGAGGATTTTAGCTCTAATAGTTTTTCAAATATACGAAATTTTCTATTTGCTTCATATGGAGGGTTCCAAGTCCCCCTGATAAAAGTCCGCCCTTTTTCCCCAAAATGTTCAGATGACTATTAAAGTTCTTCTTGCAAAATTTAAAAAGCTAGCTCTATTAGTATCCCAGATAAACGAATCCTATATATATATATATATAATATATATATATAAACAGACTGTTTGTTTGTTTGTGTGTTTGTTTGTTACGCTTTCACAGCAAACTTCTGAACTGATTTACATGAAATTTGGACCGCTAATAGGTCTAGCCCCAAAGGAACAATAGGCTATATAAGATCTTGATCGGATGCCACGCCCCTTTCACGGACAAACTACTGAACCGATTTAATGAAATTTAGAACACTAATAGTTCTAATCTAAAGTGGAACAATATGCTATATAAAATCATGATTTGACGTCACGATTCTTCTTATTCTCACTTTTTTCCATATAATTGTCATACAAAATTTCCATTCGAGACTTACAGAAACTATTTTCAAGAAATTTGGCAACATACAGTGTATTTTTGGAATCAACTTTTGATCTGGATTTTATGCTTCATGAAATTTAGCATGAGGAAGAGAATTAGTTTGAGGAAGAGAATATTTAATACATCAAATCCAAAAACAAATACACCTATACCACTAAATTCAGGAATGTTCTTATATTATATGAGAATTATTATTTAGTTAATTTTTAATCAAAAATTTTATTTTTATTTGAAACCTCTATAATGTTTAACTAACTTTACGATTACGTAAAATAAAATTCTGTAATCAATTAATTTATTATTAATTATGGACCGCTCGGAGAAAATTTCAGAGTAATATTTTCGTGCATATGAGCAATACTTGTACCAAATTTATGTGGATATCTTAATTTTGTAATGAGTTATATGCGTTTAAGTGATTTTTGGGAGGGGACCTTATATGGGAGCTATGACCAATTATGGACCGCTCGGAGAAAAATTTCACAGTAATATTTCTGTGCATATGAGTAATACTAGTACCAAATTTTATATGGATATCTTAATTTAGTAGTGAGTTATGCGCGTTTTAAGTGATTTTCGGGAGGGGACCTTGTATGGGAGCTATGACCAATTATGGACCGATCAGAATAATCTTTTACAGTAAAATTTCCTTGCGTATGAGAAATACTATAAACAAATTTTATATGGATATCTTAATTTAGTAATGAGTTATGCGCGTTTAAGTGATTTTCGGGAGGGGACCTTGTATGGGAGCTATGACCAATTATGGATCGATGGAACAAAAATTTTACAGTAATATTTCTGTATGTGAGAGCAATACTTGTACCAAATTTTATATGGATGTCTTAATTTAGTAATGAATTATTTGCGTTTAAGTTATTTTCGGGAGGGGACCTTGTATGGGAGCTATGTCCAATTATGGACCGATCCAGAAAATTTTTTCTCTGAATGAATTCTATTCACATAAGATTTTAATTTGTAAAATTTTGTAAAGATTTCGAAATTGTGACGGAAGTTATTAACAAAAAATCCATCTTGCATAGTTTTCGAGAAAATTACATCAGAATGTGTAAAAAATGCTTATTTTTTTCGAGGTTGTTTCAAATTTTGATTCATAACATTTCCGGATGTGAACCGATTTTGCTTATTTTCAATACCAAACTGCCTAGGATAATAATAAATATTTTGGGTGAATTTCGATAATTTTTGTTGCTTCGTTTTAACGTGAGCATGTTTTATACAGACAGACAGACAGACGGACGGACGGACGGACGGACGGACAGACGGACATAGCTAAATCGACTCAGAATTTCATAAGGTCCAAGAATATATATACTTTGTTGGGTCTCAGATGAATATTTCTTGGTGTTACACACGGAATGACAAAATTATATATACCCTCTATCACCACTGATGGTGGTGGAGGGTATAAATAGTTAACGAAGGACAAAATAATGAAGTAGTGCAGTGGATGGAAGGGAGAATTAACAAACTGAGCATTGCAGGTTCGATTCATGGTCGATTTATCTTTTTTTGTTATATAAAATAAATTTTTTTTAATCAAATTAAGTGTCGAAATTCGGTTCAACAATAAAAATTTAAAATCAATTTTTTTTCATAGGATTAACAACGTTGAAAATCTATTGTACCGCCCGTACAAAAAAGTTTTATAACTATAACTATTATCATACATTTCTCTCACACATAAAAATTAATTTAAATACAGAACATAGGTTAAATTCAGTATTCTCTGTAACAGTCTGTTACATATTGTGAGTTGAAAGTAAGTCTAAAATATTAAGGTAAATCTGAATCAATCCATAAAATTTGATAATTTATGAAACCACAACTTGTTTTCATATACAATATATTGCGCAGAAACTCGCTGACATATTTACTATACCTACAGTGAATCAACTAAGTTTTTTGCCTTCCATTTTTTAAGAGATTTTTTTCATAAATACAATTCGAAAAAACAGGCCAAAGAAATAAATTTTACTTAAGTATTAAAATACATACTTGTTTCAGTAATTGAGATATTTTATATATATTATATATATATATATAATATATATAACCTGAAATTATATATATAACCTGAAAATTATTTGCTGACAGTTAATAAAATATTTATAAAAAATTGTTTACAAATTAATTCGCTGAACATTAAAAATAATATCAATTTACAAATAACAATGTTGCAATTCAGTATTATGTTTTTATTAATTAATTGCTGATTGTGCTTCTTATTAGGTATAAATATGACACTTAGAATTAAGAAAGGAGAGTTAATTGTAAGACGCGGTGTAATTCATAGTGTTAAGTTTAATGTGAAAGTGAAAATAAAAATATTTTTTTTTTAAATATAAACTAAACATTTTAATTGGGGGCTCAACCGGGATCGTTCTTTAAAAAAGGGTCCAACAACAAATAAGTATCCTTTAAAAAGGAGAAAAAATTCAACAAATAAGTATCCTTTAAAAAGGAGAAAAAATCAACAAAGTATCCTTTAGAAAGGAGAAAAAATTCAACAAATAAGTATCCTTTAAAAAGGAGAAAAATTCAACAAATAAGTATCCTTTAAAAAGGAGAAAAAAATCAACAAATAAGTATCCTTATAAAAGGAGGAAAAATTCTACAAACAAGTAATTCTACGTATAAAATATATTCCTAGAAAGAAAAAAAAGGAGGAGAACAAGTTCTACACAACATTTTACAACTGCGAAGAAATCCGGAGTAATCCAGAGAATTTAAATGTAAGATTATTATACCCTCCACCACCATCAGTGGTGATAGAGGGTATATATAACTTTGTCATTCCGTGTGTAACACCAAGAAATATTCATCTGAGACCCAACAAAGTATATATATTCTTGGACCTTATGAAATTCTGAGTCGATTTTGCTATGTCCGTCTGTCCGTCCGTCTGTCTGTCTGTCTGTATAAAACATTCTCACGTTAACACGAAGCAACAAAAATTAACGAAATTCACCCAAAATATTTATTATTGTCCTAGGCAGTTTGGTATTGAAAATGAGCAAAATCGGTTCTCACCGGGAAAAGTTATGAATCAAAATTTGAAACAACCTCGAAAAAAATAAGCATTTTTTACACATTCTGGTGTAATTTTCTCGAAAACTATGAAAGATAATTCCATAAACATCAGCATACATTCGTTTTCTACACAAGAGCTTGACTCCTGCTTAAAATTGCCAGAATCGGTCCACAATTTCATATACCTCCCATACAAAAGTACATATTCCCGGAAAATGGGTTTTTGTTGATAACTTCCGTCACAATGTCGAAATCTTTACAAAATTTTACAAATAAAAATCTTATATCAATAGAATTCATTCAGAGAAAAAATTTTCTTGATCGGTCCATAATTGGACATAGCTCCCATACAAGGTCCCCTCCCGAAAATAACTTAAACGCAAATAATTCATTTCTAAATCAAGTTATCTATATAAAATTTGGTATAAGTATTGCCCTCACATACAGAAGTATTACTGTGAAATTTTTTTTTCCATCGGTCCATAATTGGTCATAGCTCCCATACAAGGTCTCCTCCCGAAAATCAATTAAACGCGCATAACTCATTACTTACATAAGACATCCATATAAAATTTGGTACAAGTATTACTTATCTGCACAGAAATATTATTGTGAAATTTTTTTCCGATCGGTCCATTATTGGTCATAGCTCCCATACAAACCACTTAAACGCGCATAACCCATTACAAAATTAAGATACCCATATAAAATTTGGTACATGTATTACTCTCACATACAGAAATTTTACTGAGAATTTCTTTTCTGATCGGTCCATAATTGGTCATTGCTCCCATACACGGTCCCCTCCCGAAAATCACTTAAACGCACATAACTCATTAACAAATTAAGATATCTATATAAAATTTGGTACAAGTATTGTTCATATGCACAAAAATATTACTGTAAAATTTTTTTCCGATCGGTTCATAATTGGTCATAGCTCCCACTCAAGGTCCCCTCCCGAAAATCACTTAAACGCACATAACTCATTACTAAATTAAGATATCCACATAAAATTTGGTACAGGTATTGCTCACATATACAGAAATATTACTGTGGAATTTTTTTTCCTATCGGTCCATAATTGGTCATAGCTTCCATACAAGGTCCCCTCCCGAAAATCACTTAAACGCACGTCACTCATTACTAAATTAAAATATCCATATATAGTTCGGTACAAGTATTGCTCTCACATACAGAAATATTACTGTGAAATTTTTTTCCGATCGATCCATAATTGGTCATAGCTCCCATACAAGGTCCTCTTTCGAAAATCTCTTAAATGCACATATACTCATTACCAAATAAAGCTATTGATACAAAAATTCTATTTCAAGATTTTTGCACGATCGGTTCATAACACAAATTACTTATTACTAAATTACGATATAGATACAAAATTTTACTGAAATATAGCTTTCATGTCCAGAAGTTTTGCTTAAAGAATTTTTTACGATCGGTCTATAATTGGTCATATCTCCCATACTAGGTCCTGCCCCTAAAACCGTATTTAACTAGTTGCATTATCAATTTGTGTAGAAAAATATATATATATGTATTTTGAAAATCCTTAAATCTTTCACACACATGCATACATGCAAATTAATAAAAATCGCCAAGCGTTGGTAATGTTCAATAAATCTTGGAATTGTAATAGATTTGAGCTGTTTGAATCTAGGGATTTTTCTATTTAAGATATGAGAAAACTTATTTCTACAAATATTTGATCAATTAGAAAAGTATTAATATAAAAGTAGCTGGTGGAGGGTATTTAAGATTCGGCTCAGCCGAATATAGCACTCTAACTTGTTTTATTTTGCTTAACTTTAAGGTGGGAGCCATAGGACGCATTATTTGCGGAAATTTAAAGAATATTGAAAAACAGTTTTCAAAAGATTTAATAGTTTTATACAACTATGATGGCAGTAAGAATAAAAAATCTTTTAAGAAATACGGAAATGTACTCAAAGCTTTATATGGTGAGTATTTTTAAGACATATTACTTGGCAATAAAAAAACATATCTATAACTTTTTAAAATTCATATTTTTTAAACAGAATCCGCGAAAAAAGAGGGATATACCTACGAGGAATTTATAAAAGATTTAAGAGGTATCTTTCGTAGAATCAAGAATACTTACAATAAGGAAAAAGCTAGACAATACAATAAAGAAAATTCAAATAATTCTCAATAACCCTTTTTATAACAATTAATATGTTTTTAAAAATGTATTCAAATGAAATAAATATTGTTTTTGAATTAAATGTGATGTTTTAAAATATTTTTATTCAACTTAAAACATTTTCTTTTAAAAAATAAAGTGAACGACAAAGCTTAGGACATTGTCACTCATGTAATCGTTGACGCCAAAGTGAATGATACTATCATCAATATAGTCGTTAATTACAAAGCTAATGTCCTCAGCTTTGTAATATAATCCACAGTGGGGCAGAATGGAAATTTTTTGGAAATAAATCTGGCATTTCTAAACGGCTGATCCGATCGGGATAAAATTTGGCGTGAGCGTAGCCAAGGAGCATTCGAGTTTAAGTTTTGAAGATGAACCCTGCAGATGCCCCAGGGACAGCGCTGTGGCGGCTCAAAGTAGGGTACCTACGAAATGTAGGTAGAACGCTTTGGCGTAAAAAACTTGTCCTATTTTTTGAAAATGTTGCCACTGCGTCCTTCCGAATATGACCTATTTTTTATCAAAACTTCAACTTTGGGCGACATGTTCTAAAATCCCAAAGCTGGGATCAGAAAACTGAAAGCAGTTTTGGAAACCTCAATATGTTTTCTATTTACTCCAAAAGTATTTTCCCAGCCCTGAACATTATTACACATTTGTTTAATTTCTAAAACTATGATTTATATCAAAATTTTAATAGGGTCGCAGATAGCTACAACAATTTAGTCCATATTTATCCCTTAATATCATTTTTTAGTTAGATATGGAAATTCTCGACCCTTTACAAAAAATTTCAAGCCAATATCTCAATTACATTCAAAAATATGTTCATTTAAACCTGTGTCCTTTAATTTCATCTTTTTCATATTTTAGTATTAAGTATGACAGAACATACATTTGGTGTTGAATAAAATATTTGGACAATTTTTAAAAATTATTTAGTTAATTATTTTATTAAAGACTATAACATTGTATATACAATAAAAAAATTATAATTTTATTATGAGCCACGCACAACAACACCTAAATCACCCCACACAAACCACCTTTCCCACCCACAGAAATATAAAACACAATTTAATACAATATCATCAGTTAGTATAATAGCTATTTTTATTTGAACTGTTTATCTTAAACATAATACAATTAATTCTTACTACCTACTTATATAGTTAATTCCTAACACTACTTATTTTCTATAAAATGATCTGTCATATCGGTATACATATCCAGAAGGTAATATAAGTCCTTTAAATCTTCCTTGTTTTGAGATGATAGAGTTTCATAACAAATCCATCTTTTTCGCATAGTTGAAAGAACAGGATCAGAAGATAGAAGTAAACTATTAAAAATATCTTCATTCTGTGATTGCCTGGAGCATTTTCTTGAGCTGAATAGTTGAACATGCTTAAAATCTCGATTCCTCGCTTCCTGGGCTTCTTCTGTTAACTCTCCAAGTGGAAGAATATTCGATTCAATTATTATTTGACCATGACACAATACTTTGTGTACTGTTGGTGTTAGTTCCCTCCATGGATACATAGATACAAGTAATTTAGAAATTTCAGATGTATATTCCCCAAATCGATTTCCATTAATTTTATGTTTACTATTCAGTGCCATTAAAATAGTGTTAACTCTTCGAAGCAACTCCTTGTCGATTCCAGTTATTTTTGAAGTAATTTCAAAATCACGAAAAAATCTTCTCGCCGTAGTACCGTCATTTGTACTACCGCAACTTGGAAGTGGTTTGTCGATGTTTAATCCCATCTGAACTTTAAATTCTTCTTGGATTCTGCTTTTTTCCGCAGCTCTCAGTTCTTTCAATTCTTCATTATTTTTTGTTGATTTAGTAAGATTCTCTGGCACACTTCTATATTTGAGGTCGTATGCTATGTGTAAAAAGTAATCCAAAAATCGTATTCTGGCATGAAGTGGTGAAATTCCGAAAGACAGGACTTCTTCATTAATACTTCTGCTTTTGTTTATATTTGAGAATTGCGACTTTTTCTCATTACATATTGAGCATCTCCAGAAGGAAGAAGTTTCTGTTATGGTATTGCTGACCTTTCCATCAATCATTGTTAAGCTTAGCTGATATGATACGTTAATAGAGAATTCCTTTATTTTTATGCAAATGGGCTCCAGTGCATTTATTTCATCTTTTAAATATTCCACTAAATCTTTTGTTGTTTTCTTTGACTCCGGAGTTGTATTGATCCATATATCTTCAAATGAATTTCCGATGCTTGACGATGATGGATTAAGGGAATATGAACGAATTCGTAATGGCACTAATGATGAAATACACTTTTGTAGTCTGCTAATGTCCGACTTCCACAAGCTTGTTTGTATTCTGGAAGTGCTGATAAACCGTCACATCCCCACTTACACATTAAGACAACATCACAGTTATGAATATTCCTTAGTTAGTCTTCTGAAAAGTCTGACACAATTCTTGATGCTGTGTTTTCGAGCAAAGATGATATATCAATACAAGCTTCCACATCATTAACAGCAATAGGTGATGGTAGGATAGTTTGTTTTTTTTTTTCCTGGATCGCCTTGTATGATAGTAATATATTGTGTCCTTTTTCATGCAGAGCTTTCCTTAATATTTGGTACTTATTTCGACTGAGACCTAGTTCCAACATAAGCGCTATTGCTTCCTCTTCAGTAAAATTTGATTGTGATGTTGTAGTTGGTATACTTTCCACAATTCGCTTAAGTCGTTTTGGTGATGCATTAGGAAAAATAGTTGCAATATGTACGACATCCATAGGTTGGTTTTCCTTTTTCAGCATTTCGTTAAATGTAACAGCAATTTCATCATTTGAGATTGAAAAAAGTTTTTGTGTGACCCTCTTTTTTTTTTTGACCTTGAACATAAGTCTTCGTATGACTTGCAAGGCGCTCCTGTTGATGTGTTGTAAGTTGAGATTTCCGTAGTAGTTTCCATCCAACTACAAAATTTTAATCGAAATTTCTTTTGATTTCCATCAACAGACTTACTTTTTACATCAAAAAGTTTTCAATTTTTGATATGCCTGCTTTGTCTACTTTTCTACTATATGTAGTTTTTATATAATTTGAAATATCTTCAATTCTGCACTCCATAAAACGGAACACAACTCTTCGTACTTTAATGTAATCTTCATTGTAGATATATTAAATATGGTACTTAAAATCTAAGAAGTTTACTTATATACCAATTCTTGTCATTTCCGATACAGGTATTCCAAAGTAAAAAATTACGAATTGTCTACCTATTAACATTTAGGACTATATTACTATAACCTGTAATTCAGTCATTGATATTTCTTATTAGTGAATGAATCGAAATTATCATTACCTGTATATTTTTACCTACATGATCATAAACGAAACAGAACGAAATGATCTGTCGAAAAAATTTAGATAAAAAATAGTTATAAATTTTTGAAAATTTAAGCATAATAGGACCTTTCAATTATAAGGATAAGCAAACAAATAGAAAATAGGTAAATATAAGATTTAAATATGTTCTGTCATACTTAATACTAAAATATGAAAAATATGAAATTAAAGGATACAGGTTTAAATGAACATATTTATGAATGTAATTGAGATATTGGCTTGAAAATTTTTGTAAAGAATCGAGAATTTCCATATCTAACTAAAAAATGATATTAAGGGATAAATATGAACTAAATTGTTGTAGCTATCTGCGACCCTATTAAAATTTTGATATAAATCATAGTTTTAGAAATTAAACAAATATTTAATATATGACAAAATCTTTATTTATGAACAAAACTCAATGAAATTTTCAACGCTTGTTAAATTTGTCATTTCAAATAAGAAAATGCAAAAAAAAATTGAAAAGGTCAAAGGGCATCCCGCAATTCCCAAAAATAGGAATAAAAATCCCACAAATGGGATTTTTACTTTTTTGCCCATAGGGTCCACATTTCTTTCAGGGCTGGGAAAATACTTTTGGAGTAAATTGAAAACATATTGAGGTTTCCAAAACTGCTTTCAGTTTTCTGATCCCAGCTTTGGGATTTTAGAACATGTCGCCCAAAGTTGAAGTTTTGATAAAAAATAGGTCATATTCGGAAGGACGCAGTGGCAACATTTTCAAAAAGTGGGACATGTTTTTTACGCCAAAGCGTTCTGCGTAAAGATACCTTTTAAAAAACTATAAAATTGTTATATGTTCTTAAAGAAAATTTTATTTTATTAATAAAAGAGTTAAGACACATTTTTGGCAAAAAAACGGCAAAAATCTAAAATTTGTTGAATTTTTAAATTAAAAAACGTATATTTTTGGATCTGTATATTTGGTCCAAAATTACGCCCGGTATTCAAAAAAAGGCGGACCAAGGTATGGTAAATTTTGTATCACTAAATTTTTAAATGCCTATAACTCGGATATTATAAGAGATAAGTAGTATGTCCAAGCATGTTTTTTCAAGATCTCGTTGAGTGAAAAACAAAAAAATGGCACGAGTTTAAAAATTTTACATGTCGTAGGTACCCTACTTTGAGCCGCCACAGCGCTGTCCCTGGGGCATCTGCAGGGTTCATCTTCAAAACTTAAACTCGAATACTCCTTGGCTACGCTCACGCCAAATTATATCCCGATCGGATCAGCCGTTTAGAAATGCCAGATTTATTTCCAAAAAATTTCCATTCTGCCCCACTGTGTAATCGTTGACGACAAAGTGGACGATATTGTCGCTTATTTAGTCGTTAACGACAAAGCCCATATAATCGTTGACGACAAAGTGGATGATCTTGTCGCCCATATAATCGTTCACGACAAAGTGGATGATATTGTCGCTTATATAGTCGTTGATGATAAAATGGTGGAATTAATCTATATTTTTGGGTGAAGGACAAACTGAGCGACATTGTCTCTCATCTAGTCGTCCACGATTTGCGCGACACTTGTTCGAAAATGTCGTTGACGATTTGTTCCGGCTGTCCTACATTTGTCTTCCAGGACTTTGCATTGTCGTGTACCCATCGTTGAGGATGTCTTAAAGACAAGCCCAACTAAATATATTTAAGTGAGTGGGAGTGTATGTGATTTTTCTTAATAAATGTTTTACAAATGATACAAAATGTTTTGAACAAAATACATAAATTTGCGAAATTCAATGGAAAAAGAGGGTATTTTTGGTACTTTTTTTAAACCTTTTATAAATATTTTTATACCCACCATCAAAAAAGATGGGGGGTATATTGATTTTGTCACTCCGTTTGTAACACATCGAAATATTGGTCATAGACCCACAAAAGTATATATATTCTGGGTCCTCATTAAATTCTAAGACGATCTAGCCATGTCTGTCCGTCTGTCCGTCCGTCTGTCTGTCTGTCTGTCTGTTGAAAGCACGATAGAGTCCGAATGGAAAGAGCTAGAGGGTTGAAATTTCACATAAGTATTTCTTATAGGTAAGGTTTGTTTGGTATTGAAAATGGTCCACGTTTTCGGATAGCCCCCATACAAGTGGCCCCTCGAAAAGCAGCTTTAACAGCCATAACTTGTTTAAAAATACGAATATAGCGATGAAATTCGACACAAGTAAGTTTCTTGTTATCCAAAATCACTATGCAAAATTTTATGAGGATCGGTCCATAATTGAACCTACCCCCCCCCCCTCATATAAGGTCCCCTTCAGAAAATGACTTTAACGCTCAATACTAGCTTAAAAATACTAGTATATAGATGAAATTCGATATAAGTAAGTTTCATACGAGTCAAAAATCTATCTAAAAAATTTTATAAGGATCGGTCCATGATTGACCCTACCCCCCATATAAGGTCCCCTTCAGGAAATGACTGCAACGCTCATTAATGACTTAAAAATACGAGTGTAGCGATAAAATTCGACACAAATAAATTTGATACGAACCAAATTCTATCTACAAAAGTTTATGAGGATCGACCCATAATTGACCCTACTCCCCTATTTAAGGTCCCCTTCAGAAAATTACTTTAACGCTTATAACTGGCCTAAAAAGTATATAGATGAAATTAGATATAAGTAAGTTTCATTCGAGTCAAACGAGGCTTGATGGTGGGTATATAAGATTCGGCATAGCCGAATATAACACTCTTACTTGTTCAAATTCAATTATATTTCATTTGTAGCTCTATAGAAAAAAGGGGGAAATTATCACATTATGCTCTAAGTCAACGAACATTATTTATCCTAAGTTAAATATATTTTAGTTTTTTTTTTTTTTTTTTTTGGAATTTTTTATGTTTTTCTTTCTATAGATCTGTAAAGAAATTTGAGTTGTAGCTTTATAAATTGACAAAATAATTATTTGTGAAGTATTTTTTATTTGGAAAATGTTATGGAATTTCATATTTCTGAAAGTTGAAAAATTTCAGAGACCAAAAGTAAACTAGTGTATAGACTTAGAGCAGATAGAGCAGACGCCGGGTACAAAAATCTAGTATTTTATAAATTTATAATAGCGGTTTTCACTCTTGGTAGTATATTTAAAACCCTATTATATTTACTCCACCTTTTTAATAGAAAGCGTGAGCACATTTTTGTTGTTTATTGTAAACTAGCTACAACAGCTGATTTTTGTTATTACGCAAAAATGAAATTCAAGAAAAAGAAGAAGAAATTCAATGTGAAGTAGGGTTCTATAAATCGACTTTCAAATAATCGAACAATCGACTTTTTGTCGGAAAATGTTGAAAAGTCGAAGTCGACTATTTTGTTCCAAAAAAGTCGATAACTCGACTATCGTCTGTGAAAAAAGTCGAAAAGTCGACTTTGTTAATAGAAGTCGAAAAGTCTTAAAGTCGAAAAAAAGTCGAAAAAAGTCGAAGAAAGTCGAAAAAAGTCAAAAAGTCGGAAAAAGTCGAAAACTCGAAAATTGTAGAAAAAAGTAAAAAATAGTCGAAAATTTTTAAAAAGTGGAAAAAAAGTCAAAAACTCTAAAATAGTCGTTAAAACTCGAAAAAAGTAAAAAAATGGTCGAAAAAAATCGAAAAAGTCGAAATGTCGACTATTTATAAAATACTTATAGTCGAAATGTCTAAAGTCGACTTTTAATTAAGTGAAAAACTCGAAAAATCGACTTTTCATAAAATGACAAAAGTCTAAAAGTCGACTTTTAACTAAATGAAAAAAGTCGAAAAATCGACTTTTCGTTTCAACTATAGAACCCTAATGTGAAGTTTTAAAGTTAATCACAAAATCAATGAGAGAGTATCGAAATATTTTCACACAACTAGATTTCAGCAGTTATTAAGAGTTTTTACAATATTATTTATGTTACCACTTACTGGAGACATTCTTGCCTTTTCTTAAAATCTAATTGCCGGGAGACAACTTAATTGTTTTCTTTGGTTTTGTTGAGGAAATGTGTGTATTAAGCAAAAAAGATATTTGCGGTCTGTCTCCAAATTTGTAATTTCCATGAACAAAAAACTTCATTTGACCATCCCACGGCAATTGCATCTCCGCTGCGTGACGACTCAGCGGTATCAACCAAAAAATATTTCTCCAAATTTTTTTTGATATTTCTTGTTCCTGAGATTTCCAATATTTCACTTTTTTATATTTTTGTAAAATTATATTTTTTTAATTTTCAATTTATGTTATTGGAGGTAAGCCGAGCAGTTTATTTTGTTGGTAAATCTACCACGCTTTTATACAAGACCTTTTTTCATGATAGATCTAGTACAGCGATGTATATTTAAAATAAATACATTTTGTTGTTGCGTTGATGTAAATAGTATTATTTATAATATAGCTACCATACTTATCAAACCTACAAGGGTACTTTACTACCAAGAGTGAAAACCGCTAATATAAATTAAATTAGGTATAAAATATACATACATAGTATGTATGTATATGTACAGTTAATCTCAAAAATAAGTATACAGAAATACTGACAATTGGTTTTATTTAAAAAATTATATTATTTTTTCAAAAATCAAAAAAGCAACACATATATTTATTAAAAACAATTATGATAATTATTATTCACTACATTTTCCGGGTTATTTTGATTACTTGAGTTCTTATTTAAGGTGTAGTTAAATAGGTGCAAAATTTACGTCACAAAAATAAGTATACAGATAATTTCAATATGTATTTGGCTTAATGATATTAACAAAATTCATGAAAATTTTACCTGTTTGAATGTAATTATTTTATAATAAAATATTGTGTACACTATAACATGGAAAAAAATTCACTTTTTGTTCCGAAAAATTTAAATTTTTGATAATTGATCTGAATAATATTTATAAGAGCATTTTTTATACCCTCCACCACCATCAGTGGTGATAGAGGGTATATATAACTTTGTCATTCCGTGTGTAACACCAAGAAATATTCATCTGAGACCCAACAAAGTATATATATTCTTGGACCTTATGAAATTCTGAGTCGATTTAGCTATGTCCGTCTGTCCGTCCGTCCGTCTGTCTGTCTGTCTGTCTGTCTGTCTGTCTGTCTGTCTGTCTGTCTGTCTGTATAAAACATTCTCACGTTAACACGAAGCAACAAAAATTAACGAAATTCACCCAAAATATTTATTATTGTCCTAGGCAGTTTGGTATTGAAAATGAGCAAAATCGGTTCTCACCGGGAAAAGTTATGAATCAAAATTTGAAACAACCTCGAAAAAAATAAGCATTTTTTACACATTCTGGTGTAATTTTCTCGAAAACTATGAAAGATAATTCCATAAACATCAGCATACATTCGTTTCTACACAAGAGCTTGACTCCTGCTTAAAATTGCCAGAATCGGTCCACAATTTCATATACCTCCCATACAAAAGTACATATTCCCGGAAAATGGGTTTTTTGTTAATAACTTCCGTCACAATGTCGAAATCTTTACAAAATTTTACAAATAAAAATCTTATATCAATAGAATTCATTCAGAGAAAAAATTTTCTTGATCGGTCCATAATTGGACATAGCTCCCATACAAGGTCCCCTCCCGAAAATAACTTAAACGCAAATAATTCATTTCTAAATCAAGTTATCTATATAAAATTTGGTATAAGTATTGCCCTCGCATACAGAAGTATTACTGTGAATTTTTTTTTTCCATCGGTCCATAATTGGTCATAGCTCCCATACAAGGTCTCCTCCCGAAAATCAATTAAACGCGCATAACTCATTACTTACATAAGACATCCATATAAAATTTGGTACAAGTATTACTTATCTGCACAGAAATATTATTGTGAAATTTTTTTCCGATCGGTCCATTATTGGTCATAGCTCCCATACAAACCACTTAAACGCGCATAACTCATTACAAAATTAAGATACCCATATAAAATTTGGTACATGTATTACTCTCACATACAGAAATTTTACTGAGAATTTCTTTTCTGATCGGTCCATAATTGGTCATTGCTCCCATACACGGTCCCCTCCCGAAAATCACTTAAACGCACATAACTCATTAACAAATTAAGATATCTATATAAAATTTGGTACAAGTATTGTTCATATGCACAAAAATATTACTGTAAAATTTTTTTTCCGATCGGTTCATAATTGGTCATAGCTCCCACTCAAGGTCCCCTCCCGAAAATCACTTAAACGCACATAACTCATTACTAAATTAAGATATCCACATAAAATTTGGTACAGGTATTGCTCACATATACAGAAATATTACTGTGGAATTTTTTTTCCTTGGTCATAGCTTCCATACAAGGTCCCCTCCCGAAAATCACTTAAACGCACGTCACTCATTACTAAATTAAAATATCCATATATAGTTCGGTACAAGTATTGCTCTCACATACAGAAATATTACTGTGAAATTTTTTTCCGATCGATCCATAATTGGTCATAGCTCCCATACAAGGTCCCCTTTCGAAAATCTCTTAAATGCACATTACTCATTACCAAATAAAGCTATTGATACAAAAATTCTATTTCAAGATTTTTGCACGATCGGTTCATAACACACATTACTTATTACTAAATTACGATATAGATACAAAATTTTACTGAAATATAGCTTTCATGTCCAGAAGTTTTGCTTAAAGAATTTTTTACGATCGGTCTATAATTGGTCATATCTCCCATACTAGGTCCTGCCCCTAAAACCGTATTTAACTAGTTGCATTATCAATTTGTGTAGAAAAAAAATATATATATGTATTTTGAAAATCCTTAAATCTTTCACACACATGCATACATGCAAATTAATAAAAATCGCCAAGCGTTGGTAATGTTCAATAAATCTTGGAATTGTAATAGATTTGAGCTGTTTGAATCTAGGGATTTTTCTATTTAAGATATGAGAAAACTTATTTCTACAAATATTTGATCAATTAGAAAAGTATTAATATAAAAGTAGCTGGTGGAGGGTATTTAAGATTCGGCTCAGCCGAATATAGCACTCTAACTTGTTTTGCATAAGACTGTTTGACATCAAATTGCAATGGAAGGTGCAAAAAATCGAAAAATTAATCGAAAATCTCTTAAATGCACATTACTCATTACCAAATAAAGCTATTGATACAAAAATTATATTTCAAGATTTTTGCACGATCGGTTCATAACACACATTACTTATTACTAAATTACGATATAGATACAAAATTTTACTGAAATATAGCTTTCATGTCCAGAAGTTTTGTTTAAAGAATTTTTTACGATCGGTCTATAATTGGTCATATCTCCCATACTAGGTCCTGCCCCTAAAACCGTATTTAACTAGTTGCATTATCAATTTGTGTAGAAAAAAAATATATATATGTATTTTGAAAATCCTTAAATCTTTCACACACATGCATACATGCAAATTAATAAAAATCGCCAAGCGTTGGTAATGTTCAATAAATCTTGGAATTGTAATAGATTTGAGCTGTTTGAATCTAGGGATTTTTCTATTTAAGATATGAGAAAACTTATTTCTACAAATATTTGATCAATTAGAAAAGTATTAATATAAAAGTAGCTGGTGGAGGGTATTTAAGATTCGGCTCAGCCGAATATAGCACTCTAACTTGTTTTGCATAAGACTGTTTGACATCAAATTGCAATG
Source organism: Lucilia sericata (assembly GCF_015586225.1). Lineage (NCBI taxonomy): Eukaryota > Metazoa > Arthropoda > Insecta > Diptera > Calliphoridae > Lucilia > Lucilia sericata. Next base: position 71,611 of record NW_023995609.1, on the reverse strand, counting down.
GAAGGTGCAAAAAATCGAAAAATTAAAAAACTATGTTGGCAAAAAAATTATTTAAAATTTACCGTTATGTTTTTATGACTTTATAATTCGGTAAATTTACTCTTTGGATCCTATAGTAATATTCAAAAAAAAAATTTACAAAAATCTCAGTAATATGGATAATCTATGATGGATAATCATATGAATCATTATACGAAATTTATCCGGATAGGCCCGTATTTATTTTATTTATTTATTTACAAATTAACTTATTATTAGAAAAAAAATAAGCTAATTGATAAAAGGAGCAATAGCTGCTATGGCTTTCAGCTCCAATATAGTTAACATTAGATAAATTTAAAGATATTGCATTTTTTTAGGAATGATATTATGGTCATAATGTTGTCTGATGTTGGATTTGAGAGTAAATCTAATGGATTGTTGTCTTTAAAAGTTAGTAAACGGGTGTTGTTATGTTTAGGGCAGTTCTGGTGAAGTAGGAAAGTTGATTCTACAGTTACAAGTGGGGAGGTTTGGTAAGTTTAGTAAAGTACCATGTGTCAGTTTTGTGTGTCCGAGTCGAAGTCTCAAAAATTTTGTAATAAATATGCGGTCTAATTTGCGGGTTTGAAAGTCTATGTATTGATAAATGTTAGTTTTGTTTCTATTAACAGTCTTGTACCAGTTGGATGTTCTTGAATATGTATTGTCTTGATTACTGAATTGGGTTTTTATATATCTATTTATATCTATGAGGTTGTAATTGTTCGTAGAAATAAGAGGAGCTCGTAATGCATATTTGGCTATTTTGTCTGCAAATTCGTTACCGTCAATGTTGCAATGTCCAGGGGTCCAAATGAGTACTATACGGTTTTGTTCTTGAATGAGAAAATTTCTTATGAGTGTTGCGTATAAGTTACAATTGCAAATATTCATAATCATCTTAAGTGCAGATATAGAGTCGGAACATATTGCGTATTTTACCCTGCTGTATCGAATATGTCTAATTGCCTCATAAATGGCAATTAGTTCGGCAGAAAGGATAGAGCTATATGGTGGTAAAATTGCCGTTTTAATTACTTTTTCTTTAGTGGTGACGCTAAAGCTTATTGAATTTTCAATCTTAGATACATCTGTAAATAAATGTTGGTCTTGCGGTATTTTTTCCATAAGATTTTGAAATAATGTTCTAAATTGTATGGGGTTGTGTTGGTTTTTGGAGAATTTGTGAAGGGAGATGTTTATGTTGTCGGAACTTCATAACCATGGTGGATAGTCTTTACAATTTAATTTAATGGGATTAATGTCGAGTTGTATACTATGGCATTTTTCTTTAATTCTACCAATAACAGAAATAATTTTGGGTGTTTTGTTTGATTTTGTGATTTTAGACATAATGGATCTTAGTAAATTGTTGGGGTTAAATAGGAAAGTATGTATCATTTTGGTAACTGCAATGTTTAACTGTGTTTTAAGAGATAGTATATTTGATTCACTCATCATATTATTGCATGGAGTTGAACGGAAGGCCCCAAGGGAGAGCCTTATTGCCGTGTGTAGTATTGTGTTATTTTTTCTTAATTTACATTTCGCGGAGAAACCGAAAAAAGGTAAAGAGTATCTAATTTTAGAAATAAGTAAAGCATTTGTAATAGTCATCATATTTAATGGGCAAAAATTATAGCTGTAGTTTGATAGGCATTTTATAACGTTCATAGATTTATTCAGAGATTTCGTGATATCCCAGGTATATCTTTTATTTATGTATATGCCAAGTACTCTGAGGTAGTCAACTTCTGCGAATCACCAGTGTATAAGGTACTTTTACATTGCATTTTTCTACGTGTATGTATTTACATTTGGGAGTGGATAGTACTGCACCTGAGATGGAGCACCATTGTTTTATGTTATTGAATAAATTAACTGTTAATAGAAGGGTTTTTATCTCTAAACTCTTTTTTATCTCTAAATGAAATCGATTTCCTTATTGAGTTCAATAATGGTACACAGTTTATTGTAGGCTATCAAAAATAAAACGACTGATAATGGAGAACCTTGAGGAATTCCATTTTCAACTGGCTATAAATGAAATAATTGTCCACCGATTCTAACTGACATTTTACGGTTAGTCACAAAGTTGGTTATATATTTGATAATACGAGGACTTATTCTCCAGGTTTCTAATTGATTGACAATTGTGTGTAACCCAAAGTCTGTTTGCAATTATTTTGTCTAGTGTTTTCGCCAGACATGAGTTCAGGGCAATTGGTCGGTATCCATCTAAAGATGTTTTGTTTTTCCCAGTTTTATATATTGGTACTACGATATTTGATTTAAACTGTTGTGGTATATTATTATACTCACCATCAAAAAATATGGGGAGTATATTGATTTTGTCATTCCGTTTGTAACACATCGAAATATTAGTCATATACCCATAAAAGTATATATATTTCGGCTCCTTATTAAATTCTAAGACGATCTAGCCATGTCCGTCCGTCTGTCTGTTAAAATCACGATAGAGACCACACGAGAGAAGCTAGACGGTTGAAATTTTGCATAAATATTCTCTATTGTTAAGGTTTGTTTGGTATTGAAAATGGGTAATATCGGTCCACTTTTTCGGAATGCCCCCATACAAGTGGACCTCCAAAAAACAGCTTTAACGGGCATAACTGCTTTAGAAGTACAAGTATAGCGATGAAATTCGGCATAAATAAGTTTCATATGAGCCAAAATCTTTCTATCAAATTTTTTGAGGATAGGCCCATAAATGACCCTACCCCCCATATAAGGTCCCTTTCTGAAAATTACTTTAACACTCATTACTGGTCCCAAAATGCAAGTATAGCGATGAAATTCGGTATAAGTATGTTTCTTACGAACCAAAATATCTCTACAAATTTATTTTAGGATCGGCCCATACCCCCCATGTAAGATCCCCTTTAGAAAATGACTTTAACACTCATTACTAGACCAAAAATTCGAGTATAGCGATGAAATTTAGTATAAGTAAGTTTCTTACGAACCAAAACCTTTTAACCAATTTTTTTAGGATCGGTCCACAAATGACCCTATCCCCCATATAAGGTCCACTCCTGAAAATTAGTTTAACACTCATTACTGGCCCCAAAATGCAAGTATAGCGATGAAATTCGACATAAATAAGTTTCATGTAAGCCAAAATCTATCTACCAAATTTTTTGAGGATCTGTCCATAATTGACCCTACCCCCCATATAAGGTCCCCTTTAGAAAATTACTTTAACACTCATTACTGGTCCAAAAATGCGAGTATAGCGATGAAATTCGGTATAAGTAAGTTTCTTACGAACCAAATCGCTCTTCGAATTTTTTTTAAGATCGGCCCATAAATCACCCTATCCCCCATATAAGGTCCCCTTCTGAAAATGACTTTAACGCTCATTACTGGCTAAAAAATACGAATATAGCAATAAAATTTTACACAATTAAGTTCCTCGCGAGCCAAAATCTTTTTAATAACTTTTATGTGAATAGGTCCATAATTGGCCCTACTCCCCCTATTGGGTCCACTTCAGGAAATAGCTTAAACGCTTACTACTGTCTTAAAAATACGAGTAAAGCGATGAAATGCTACACACGTAAGTTTCTTACGAGCCAAAACCTCTGTACCAATTTTTTTGGATCGGCCCATAAATGACCCTTCCCCCATATAAGGTCCCCCTCTACAAATAACTACAATGCTCATTACTGGCTTAAAAATATGAATGTGACGAAAATTGACGCACAAGTTTAATCTCTCCACCAAATTTAGGGAGGATCGGTATATAATTTACCCTACCGCCCATATAAGGTCCCCTTCAGAAAATTACTTAAACGATCATTACTGGCTTAAAAATATGAGTTATGAAGTACGGTTATGAAATTCGCTCCGAATTTTATGCGGAATGTGTCGGTAATACACAAAAGGTTCCCTTCAGGAAAGAGTTTTGGCTAATAAACTACGAGTGTTCCTTATTTAAAATACGAGTATAGCCCTGAATATACAAAATTTTATGAGTATCGGTTCATAATTGAGGCTCACGGTTTAAGAATTGAAATAAAATATTTTTTTTTTTGATACCCACCATCAAAAAAGATGGGGAGTATATTAATTTTGTCATTCCGTTTGTAACACATCGAAATATTGGTCATAGACCCACAAAAGTATATATATTCTGGGTCTTCATCAAATTCTAAAACGATCTAGCCATGTCTGTCCGTCCGTCTGTCTGTTGAAAGCACGATAGAGTCCCAATGGAAAGAGCTAGAGGGTTGAAATTTCACATAAATATTTCTTATAGGTAAGGTTTGTTTGGTATTGAAAATGGGCAATATCGGTCCACATTTTCGGATAGCCCCCATACAAATGGCCCCTCGAAAAGCAGCTTTAACAGCCATAACTTGTTTAAAAATACGAATATAGCGATGATCAAAAATCACTATGCAATATTTTACGAGGATCGGTCCATGATTGACCCTACCCCCCATATAAGGTCCCCTTCAGAAAGTGACTGCAACGCTCATTAATAGCTTAAAAATACGAGTGTAGCGATGAAATTCGACACAAATAAATTTAATACGAACCAAATTCTGTCTACCAAATTTTATGAGGATCGACCCATAATTAACCCTACCCCACTATAAAAGGTCCCCTTCAGAAAATTACTTTAACGCTTATAACTGGCCTAAAAAATACGAGTATATAGATGAAATTCGACATAAGTAAGTTTCATTCGAGTCAAACGAGGTTTGATGGTGGGTATATAAGATTCGACATAGCCGAATATAACACTCTTACTTGTTTTCAAAAATCAAATTGTATAATTTTAGTAAACGATGTTTCATAACTATTGGTAGTTTTTGTAACATGGGGCAAGATATTCGGTCTCTACCTGGGGTTTTACCTTTTACTTTCTTTAAAACGGAATAAAGTTCAAGAATGTTGATATTGGTTTAAATTTTTAGGCTTCAGAGCTTGGAGTGAGATATGTGTTGTTATTAAGTAAGTTAGCTTTACATCTACGGAATTCGGATGTGAAGTTGTGGTCTAGAGAGTTATTGGAATTTCCGAATTCGTTTGCAATATCTCTGTAATTTGTGAGGAATTTGTTGGAATAGTTAAAAGATTCAACACAATGAATGTTTATTTTAGCTCTGTAGCCTGTGAATGACCTAATATTTGCCCAGACTTTGTTTGTTTTGGTCGATGGGTTTATAGTGGATGTAAATTTAAAAATTGAATCTCTTTTGGATATTTTGATTTGACGTCTTAGTTGAGCGTTTGCTTTTTTGTATTCAATTAAATTGTTTGTAGTCATATTACGCTTAAACGCATTCCAAACTTTGTTTCTCTTTGTTTTTAGATCGTTAAGTAGAGGATTCCACCATGGGACTTTGTGAGTGGGTGAAATGTGTGTTTGTGGGATAGCAATATTAGCTGACTGTAAAATAATTTTCTTAATATTAGTTGTTTCCTTGTTAACGTTAGAGCTAGTAACCCGTTCTGCAAAATGTGCGCAGTGTTTTTTGTATGATTCCCAGTTGGCGAGTTCAATTTTAAATTTAGGTTTGAAAATATAATTTGTCTGTTTGACTAAATAGTAATAAAATTATTGGAAAATCGTCACTCCGTGAAGAGAGTTTTCAATGTTCCAATCTATATATGGGGCTAAAGAAGAGGAGGCGAAGGTAAGGTCAATGTTAGAAAAAGTGGAGCGAGTGTTGAAATGAGTTGGTGAATTTCCATTAAGCAATATAAGATTGGATTTATTGATAAAAGAAGCTAGTATCTTACACCTTTTGTTGTTACTGGAGGAACCCCACATTGAGTTCCAACTATTAAAATCACCGGTAACTAAAGTTAGTAGGTTATGATAAATTAAAACGTTTTCGAGATTGGCTTCCGTAAAGTTTATTGCAGGTCGTATGTAGGCTGATATTATTTTAAATTTAATTTTTGTCTGAATCTCAATACCAATTGCGTCAAAGTCATTAGCTAAATTTATGGATTCATATTGTAAAGAGTTGTGAACAGTGTTAGGTTAGGTTAGGTTTACACAGGTAGCCAATTTCGGCTTTACTTGGGTCCATGTTGATCCCTTTGTAAAAATACCTGTAAGAAGAAGAAAAGAAAAGAGAGGGAGAGATAGAGGAGAGTGAAAGAACAGAGACATTTGCAGAGAGAAGAAGATGATGAGAAATGAGAAAGCCAGGGCAGCTGCCGTGGATGAGTAGTGTGAGTAATAGGATTCACAACCATTTTGACAAATTAATGAACTCTAGAAGACGTTCTAATTGAATGTTTGACAATTCGGTTAGATCACCAAAATAGGTCGATCCAAGCGTCTGAAAACGGGCCTCCGCCAAAGCAGGACAATCGCAGAGAAGATGAGTAATAGTCTCTTCTTCATCCTCGTTTTGACAACTCCTACAGTAGTCGTTGAACGGGAGACCAATGCGTCCAGCATGGTTCCCAAATTTACAGTGGCCAGTGATTATCGATATCAGCCTACTTAACTGCGGTCTTTGGAGACCAAGAAGATATTTAGACCTTTGAGGATCCATTTGTGGCCACAGTGCTCTACATGTTGAGCACGCGACCATTTGTCGCGAGCGATGCAGAGGCATTTTTCACTGATTTGCCTCTTAACTGCAAGTAGTGGTATACCGCAGAACTGATCAATATCCATTCTGCTAAGCATAGTGCCAGCTCTTGCCAATGTGTCAGCAATACCGTTGCCATACGAATTCCCATGTCCCTTTACCCAAATTAGGGTGATGTTCGAATGTCTCGCCATCTCATTGAGAGACGTCCGGCATTCATGGACAATTTTGGATGTGGAGAACACACCAGTTAGGGATTTAATAGCAGCTTGACTATCAGTATAAATTCTGATATCCCTATTAGATATCCGATAGTACCTTAGCCAATTTACCGCCCTCCTTATCGCCGATATTTCAGCCTGAAGGATACTACATTCATCATTAAGTCGAAAGGAGATTTTCGTTCCAAATTCCTCAATGAAAATGCCACCACCAACTCCTTTCGTCGTCTTGGATCCGTCTGTATACACTCGGAAGCAATTATTCGGCGGAAGGAGAGATTCCTCATACTCCGAAGATATATGATATTGGAACTTTCTCACTAGAGATGGTACTGGAATACAATAATCAACAATGTACTGATTATCCGGTATAAGATCTATGATCCTAGCATGGCCTATGGAGCATTGTTTCCATTTGCCAGTTACACTCAATCTGGCCGCAGTTGACATAGCCAATTTCCTTGCAAGGAGATCGACCGAGAGCCAGTTGAGCATAGTGAACAGCGCCTTCGAAGGAGTTGTTCTGAGAGCGTCTGTGATAAGAAGCGCAGTTGATCTCATTACTTTTTCCAGTTGTTGTCTGAGTGAAGCCTTTTCAAGCGCGTGCCACCATAAAACAACCCCATATAGCATAATAGGTTTAATAACTGCCTCAAAGAGCCAGTGAACATTCTTTGGATTTATGCCCCAGCATGTTCCTATAGCCTTCCTACAAACATATAGTGCCGTAATGGCTTTAGATGCCCTAGAGAGTACATTTGTACTCCAAGATAGTCTCTTATCTAGGATAACGCCAAGATATTTAGCGCTGTCCGAGAGTTTTAATACTTCGCCGTTAAGGCAAGGAAGAGGAAATAAAGGAATCTTGTATTTGCTAGAGAATAGCACAAGTTCCGTTTTACTAAGATTTACACTAAGACCACATTCGACACTCCACGAGCTAATGATCTTTAGTGCTTGTTCTAGCCTTTGGGATATGGTTTCAAGGTGATCGCCTGATACCGCAACCGCGACGTCATCAGCATAGGCGACTGTTTTATAGCCAAGAGAGTCTAGTTCTACCAGAATATCATTTATGGCCATGTTCCATAAGAGTGGTGATAGTACTCCCCCTTGTGGAGTACCTCTTAAAGCTTTTCTAGAGATTACTGTATCTCCTAAGGAGGATTCAATGATCCTATTTGAGAGAAGACTCTCGACAAATCCCACAACTGACCTACCAAACCCAGCCCGAGATAGAGATTGGCAGATAGATGCAGGATTGACGTTATTAAAGGCGCCTTCTATATCAAGAAAGGCAACCAGTGAATAATTTCCATACCTCATGGATTTTGCAATATGACCAACGAGAGTATGAAGAGCCGTCTCAACAGATTTGCCCTTCGTGTATGCATGTTGAGAGGCAGAGAGAAAGGATTTATCTATCGAGGTCCTAATGTGGATATCGATTATCCTTTCCAATGTTTTCAGCATAAATGATGCCAGACATATTGGTCTGTAATCTTTTGCCTTAGTGTGTGAAGTTTTACCCCCCTTGGGAATAAAAATCACATTACACTTGGTCCATTGAGTAGGAATGTATGACCAAGAGAGACAGGCTGTGTATAAGTTCCGCAGCCAAGGAACTACAAGATCTATATTGTGTTGAAGATCTGCAGGAATAATACCATCAGGGCCGGGCGCTTTGTAAGGATCAAAGCTTTTAATTGCCCAACGGATAATGTCATCTTCAATAGGCACGTGTGTTACAGTCCGCATTGAAGTTGGAGAGAAATTAGTCAAATCACTAATTGGAATACAACCAGGGAAGTGAGTATTAAGGAGAAGCTCTAAAGTCTCCTGACTACCTGAAGTCCAGCTCCCATCCATTTTCTGTATATAGCTAGGAACAGAAGGGGACTTTGAAAAAATTTTACGGAGACGACTGGTTTCGGAAGAGCTTTCAATATTGCTACAGAAAACCCTCCACGAGTTCCGCTTCGCATTCCGAACCAAATTTTTAAACTTATTAACGTTTGCCTTATAAAGGGACCAGTTATCTGATCTCTTAGCCTCGTTAAAAGAACGGCGGCATGTCCTTCTCATGCTCGCTATGTCAGGACTCCACCACGGTGGTTTGTCCTTTATTAGGCCACTGGATAATCTACAAGATCTCTTCGTGGCAACGCTCAGAGAACTAGCAATCCAATTTGCAGCCAAATCAATATCCCTTATGCTCTCTACCGTCGGAGCAGAGGGAAGAATAGTACTCAGAGAAGCTTTGTGCCTCTCCCAATTTGTTTTCCTTCTATTTAGAAAGGGTTTTGAAACTTTGACCTGGACCACTATGTCAAAGTCCAGGTAGCGGTGATCAGAGAAGGAGCAGTCATTGGAGACATTCCAATCTTTGATCAGTTCTATGTTGTTTGTACTAATAGCTGTAATATCCAGAACTTCCTTTCTGTTTGTCACAACAAAAGTAGGTTCTGAACCTCTATTAACGACTGTCATATTAAATTCTAATAAAAAGTCAAGTAAACACTCACCTCTACTGTTGGTGTCTGAACTGCCCCAGACACTGTGATGAGCATTTGCATCAGCGCCAATTATCACAGGAACGTGACGCCTATTTGCTTCGCGCATTAGATCTCTGACCAGGTCGTTTGGCGGTTGTTCACCATGGTCATGCGCCATATAGCAGCTAAGGAGCCAGATGATCAGAGAAGGAGCAGTCATTGGAGACATTCCAATCTTTGATCAGTTCTATGTTGTTTGTACTAATAGCTGTAATATCCAGAACTTCCTTTCTGTTTGTCACAACAAAAGTAGGTTCTGAACCTCTATTAACGACTGTCATATTAAATTCTAATAAAAAGTCAAGTAAACACTCACCTCTACTGTTGGTGTCTGAACTGCCCCAGACACTGTGATGAGCATTTGCATCAGCGCCAATTATCACAGGAACGTGACGCCTATTTGCTTCGCGCATTAGATCTCTGACCAGGTCGTTTGGCGGTTGTTCACCATGGTCATGCGCCATATAGCAGCTAAGGAGCCAGATGGTGGAGTTTCCGGTCTCAAGTGCCGCCGCTACCGTATCCTCATCGCTGTAATCAGATAAGATGAAGATATCTAAATGGTTTTTGGCCAGAATACAGGCTCTAATATTTTTAATATTACCTGCAGGATTTGAAAACAGAAGTTTGTAACCTCTGAGAGATAGTCCAAGGATTTTGCCGTGGTGGGTCCACGGTTCTTGGACCAAGATGAGCTCCTCCCCTCTCTCAGCCATCCGGAGGAGCAAAGCAGCTAATGCTGCTTTGGAGTGGTGAAGGTTAATCTGGGTTACCTTCACCATCTCCGAGATCAGGATCGTACACGACAGTGACGTCGACGTCCTCAGGATCGGAATCCTGCGAACTGTCTCCATCCTCCGCTAACTTCAGATTACCAAGAAGCTCACCCATTATACCTGTGGTAGACTGGGAGTCTTCTTGGTTCTCAGAACCAGCGGGATCGTCGGCCTTTCCATTATCCTCCTTGGACGGAGCCTCCGGCTTAGTACCAGAGGCGGCGGCGCTGCGTTTGGCGTCACTGCGATAAATGCGAAGGGAGATACTATCAAAACCATAGTAAACTTTACCTCCGCATTCACGCAATGGCGCCAACGTTTCCTTATTAAGGACAACAGTCGCCTTTCTGACATTTCCCATCGGGGCGGAAACCTTCACCACCTTCCAATCATGGGTAGGTAGATGAGGATTTCCGCTTTGTAGGAACGCCAGAATTTCCGCCGGGTCATGTGGCTCAGTTGGGATGGTGGCAATTGATCTCGGTCTGCGAGGAATTTCGCTAACCGGGATCACGTCCAACCTTGCACCTGGCCACACTTCCCCAAGGGATTGAATAGCTAGCTTGAGCAGAAGCGCAGAGCGCTCATTTGAACAAGCTAGCAGCTTAATGTGACCCTGGTACCAACCAGCATAATCGTTTTGGGGGGCGGGTCCTGGATTCTCCTTGAGGATCTTCCAGTACACGCCTAGCATCTTCTGACGGATAGTCCCCCATTTTTCCTGGGAGATGGCTCCGTCGCTGTTGCTTTGGTCAACAATAGCCCTTACCAGTGGGTTTCTAGCCACTTCACTGAAAGGCCTATTGATGACAATGGTTTGCGCCTGTTTTTGACGTTTAGTCGGCTGGTCGTTCGGCATAGAAGTAAGGGTCTCCTCCTCAGATCGTTGCCGTTTAGGCGCCTCGGCAGCAGGTCTAACCACTTCTGCCTCAGCTGGAGGATCGGAGCCCTTTAGCCTAGCCAGGAGGCTTTTCGCCCAATCGAGGGACGATTTCTCGTCTCTCGTTAAAGCATCGTTGGGTTTGGCGCCATGACGCTCAACGATGCGCTCGGCGGCCCGCCGATGAACAAAAGCCCTTCTGGAAGGTGTTTTGTGCCTGGGGGAAGACTCTAGGGATACATTGGAAGAGCCCGACAACGAGTTCGACGACTTTTCCAATGTAGGGGGAGGTGCAGCAGAGGAATCCGACATCAGGGTCGACGATTCCACATTCGCACAGGGCACTTGGGAGACCTTGTTGTCACCCGAAGATAGGGATTGAGCTGACTTTGAATCAGCAAGGGCTGCTTTTGCGGCTGCAGAGGTACTCGCCACGACAGGCAGAGGTACCTCACCGCTGGGACCTTTACCCACACCCGAAGGCTTAGTGGGCGGTTTTGGTTTACAAGCAGCCAGCTTGGGCCGGCTACTTGCGGTTGTTGTTGTTGTTGCTCCAGAAGCTCGCGGAGTAGTCAAGCCTGGTGCTACCACCTGACTAGTCCGGACGCCAGTCGCATTCGATTCACCACAGCCCGGTGTCGCCGCTGTGGGAATAGGGTCTCCGGATATTATCAAGCCCCGGACCGGATACGAGGGGCATTCTTTCTTCTCTGACATTCTTGGGGGGGTATGTTGCATTTTTGGCCTACTGCCAGGACTATAAACTGCCGTCCCACTGGGAGCAAACAGACCATCAAGCCGTCCAATCTGGAACAGACGCTTGATGGATTTCAGGACTTGCACACTTAAGTGCGTGAATCAAATGATTCAAAACGGACTTTCTGTTGATTGCCCTGTCTCAGTGACAGGAGAAGCAAATCAACAGATCGTTACTAACAGACCGCCCAATGTGGGAAACAGACATCTGTTAGGTGGGAGGGGTAGTTCTTAGTTTCGTGCTCGTCTCATGACCCGTCTGACAAGGGTGACCCCTAGGAGGCAGCCAGCTCAAGCAAAGCTGTCTCCGTCAGCATGGCCCATGAGATTCATCGCACTTAAGCCTTCACATCGCGACAAGATGACTACCCTTCGTGAAGGGTGAACAGTGTTGCCACAATAAAATTTTTTTTTCTAACCAAAATTCGAATAAAAAATAACCAAATTAAGAAAAAAGTAAACAAAATTATTTTTATTTGTTTCATATTAAACATTTGGACATTAAAATAACAAATTCATTTTCTGAAGTGGAATTTGTAACTATGTTAAATTTCGTTAAATTTGTAACTATGTTAGATTTCGTTCGAAATTTGAGTTTAAGGGGTATATTTGCCCAAATTATAATACCATGTAGCGGATGTTAGCATTACATTCATAACTTCAGCAATATTTGTAAACGTAATCTATCCAAATTATCCGACAAATTGACAAAAATTTAGAATTTTAGACGGTAAAATAAAAACTAGTTTACAACATCATCTAGAAAATGTAAATAAAGAACTAAAAGTCATGGTGAGATAGTAGAAGTCAAAGGTCATGAGTATCAAATCTTTGCATATATCGCGATTATTATTCGTCGTATGAGTTGAGATGTTATTACAAGTTTTGTAGATAATACAATTTCATTTTCCTTAGCTGTGTTATTTAAAAATATCAGTTGATTAATACTTTAAAGATATCGTGATACTATTCTTGCATCAATTAGCAGAAAATGCCTTATTAATTCTTATTAAATCATTTATCTTAGAATTTCGACAAATTAGCACAGTATCTGTTTATGCAAAATTTCAAAAAATTTATAGAAGCTGCAATTATACTTTAAATTTTTAATTTAATTTGGAGGACATAATCTACTAAGTACGTAGACTATTCCCACCAAATTCCATAAAAATCGAAATGCGAAATGCAGCCTACTTCGTTTTTTCATATAAGTACCGCGAGTTCTTTACATAAAAAGTTCCAATAGAAATATTAACGGAAGGACGGACGAGTTTGAATCAAAAAGTGATTCATTCTATTATTCACGGTGTTAGATAGGCTAGTGTAAATAAAATAATATTACGGTGTTGTTATGATTTAAATCAACTCATTTAATATGTGGAAAACGCATAGGTACTTTTGCTAAATCCTAAACCAATTAAGATATCGAAAAATACCTTTGTGCACATAATTATATATATATAATTATAATTGCAGTAATAAAAAAATTTCAAATAGTAAAAAAAATCCACATATTACCAAAATTCAAAACAGGGACGATATGTATATTTACATAGTTGGTTTAAAACTAGAGATAAAAGAAGTTTTTTTTTAATTTTATTTTTAGAATAAAAGCAAACAGCATTTAGTTCAATTGTTTGCAAAAAATAACCAAAACGAAAAAATAATTCACATGTACACATGCAAAATAAAAATAACCAATTTTGGTTAATAATAACCAAAGTGGCAACACTGGTTGTGAATCAAAAAGGCAACTCCACCATAACGAGTTGTTGATGTATTGTAGAAAGTAGAGAATAATTAGTAGGAATAGGAATACCTGTGGTAGAATGTAAATGAGTCTCTTGAAGCGAAATAAGTTTTGGTTTGTGTTGTTTAATAAGTATAATCAGTTCGTTGTAATTATTAGTATAGTCGTTAATATTCCATTGTATTATTTTTAAAGCCATTGCAATTTTGGTATTATGGATAACTTGATAGCGAGAGTTAATAGAGAAAAAAACAGAGTAAAAATATAAATATAATAACTAATAATAATAATTTTATACTTATAAATTAATATTGCTGAAAGGTCTCGTACAACACAGATGTAGGGAAACAAGGCGGCAGTATATTCCTGCAGAAAATATACCACCGCCCAGCTTCAAAACTGTGAGGTCGAGACTTTTCATCAATGCGTCTTAAATATATTTAGATTATTTGTTTTTAGCTCGTTTATTTGTTGCTTCAAGTTGTTTTTTTTATTGTTTTACGTTGTCTTTTTGATGTGTTGCGGGGTAAGATATTTACTTTGTTTTCTCCAGTTTGGGTTGGAACATCGCTGGATAGTGAGGAATTGCTAGTTGTGTCTTTATCAGATATATCAATATCCCTTGTAACATCTGAGTAGTCTTTTAGATTGACGTTTTATTACTTTGTTTGTCGATTGATGTTGTTGTGGGCTGATTTGTATTGATTTCAGTAGTTTTTTTGGTAATTGTAGCGTAATTATGTGTGGATGATGGATTTCTATCGTAATATTTTTTGACAGCTGTTCTTTTGCTTACTTTCTCAAGAGTAATGATCGCTTGTATCTCTTTCTCTCTTTGGAAGATAGGACATGTTTTGTTGTTTGGAGAATGGTTTGTATTTTCTATTTTATTTTCGATACAGTTAGTGCAAGAGGCTGGTTGAGTACATATCTCATTATTCTTTAAGTTGGTATGGATTTTATTTCAGCATACACTGCAGAGTTTGTTGTTGTCACAGTTGCTAAAGTGATGACCAAATCGTAGGCAATATTTGCATTTTAAGGGAAGTGGGATATAAGGTCGTATTCTTACTCGTTCGTATCCAACTAATATCTCTGATGGTAAGTTTGTAGATATAAATGTAACAATGATTAAACCGGTTTCTATTAAATTGTTGTCTACTTTTTTCATAATTTTGTTTACTTTAAAAACATTTTGTTGTTTTAATTCAGAGAGTATTTCATCTTCTGAGATCTCTCGGAGATCGTTTGAGTATCCCAGCGGTAAAAATACACATTATGTACTCGCTTATCTAAATGATATTTCGTGGCAGTCAGTGGTGATGCTTTCACTTATTCTTCCACTTAGATTTAACATAAAAGTGTCCTAGGCTGCCTCATCGATGTGCTCTCGCTTAGAATGCAAGCCACAGTTTCATTAAGACAAATTAAAATTTCACTTACATAATGTGTGGAGTTCTAAGCGAAGTTAATGAGACGCCTATAAACGCTTGCAAATAAGAATGTAATGTATGTATATTACAATCCTATTTGCATTTGTAAGTTAAGTATCATGTCTTCCGATTTTGTTATCGAAAAAATATATAGTATATTTTTTACGTTTATTTCAAATTATGTAAGTTTATTTAAAAATTATCATCAAATAATAAACATGTATTATAGTTAATTCAATAAAAATAAAACTTTCGGTCATCTTCCTTTAAAGATCCTGTAAACAAACAAGAGGAAATTGTCAGTATTAAAACTAGTATGTATGAAGTAAATTTACCCCAATTTTTAAATCCGTTTGTGCCACTTAGATCACCACAATTATTTTAAATTTTTACAATAAAATAATTTTTTTAAGAGAACACAACTTCACTTACAAAAGATCAACTTTAAAGTGAAACAAAAATATTCTTCTTTTCATGTATGTAGTATACAAAAGAAAAACAAGTAAGAGTGCTATATTCGGCTGTGCCGAATCTTATATACCCTTCACCACAGTGTATTTAAAAAAATTCAATTCTATAAAATTTTAATTTATTTCATTTTCCCGTTTATATCATTATTATGGCAATAGCAAAACGAACAACAACAACGCTAAACGAAATAAGTTAGAGTGCTATATTTGGCTGAGCCGAATCTTTAATACTCTCCACCAGCTACTTTTATATTAATAGTTTTTTAATTGATCAAATATTTGTAGAAATAAGTTTTCTCATGTCTTAAATAGAAAAACACCAAGATTTAAACAGCTTAAATCTGTTACAGTTCCAAGATTTGTTGAACATTACAAACCCCATTTTCTTTTATATTTGTATAGCGCCCTTAGATATGCTTTAACGATATTTAATAATGTGCATGTATGCATGTGTGTGAAAGATTTAAGGATTTTCAAAATACATATACAGTTAATCTCAAAAATAAGTATACAGAAATACTGACAATTGGTTTTATTTAAAAAAGGATATTATTTTTTCAAAAATCAAAAAAGTAACACATTTATTTATTAAAAACAATTATGATAATTATTATTCACTACTTTTTTTCTTCATATTTTGGTTCTTTGAGTTCTCATTTAAGCTGAAGTTAAGAAGGTGCAAAATTTACGTCACAAAAATAAGTATACAGATAATTTTAATATGTATTTGGCTTAATGATATTAACAAAATTCATGAAAATTTTACCGTTTGAATGTAATTATTTTATTATAAAATATTCTGTACACTATAACATGGAAAAAATTCACTTTTTGTTCCGAAAAATTTAAATTTTTGGTAATTGATCTGAATATTATTTATAGGAGCATTTTTTCCTATTTAAGAACATCTGACTATTTAAACCCCCGGAGTTTTGGATCGGGTATTCAATAATATCCCTCGTTTGTTCATTATGATGCATTGGAAGACGATATTTTAACTTTTAAATTAATTGTTTCTGTACAATAATTGCAATTCATTGCGGAACATTGCCGTTTTTAACATAGTATAGCGTTCACATTCGATATTTAACGACGATTTCCTAAAATTTATATCTTAAATTGCGATATTAATAATATTTGTACTAGTATCCATTAATTAAAACAAGTTTTTTGGTTCCAATCATCCATTACACACTTCTAAATACTACCAATAATCGTCAAATGGTGACCATGTCAATAACTTACACTACATATCGGTTCTGAAATTGATTATTGTCCAAAATAGTAAGATTTTTATATTAAATCAGGCTCAATTGGTGGTATGAATACGAATTGAACAATTTTGAACACAGATACATCTTAATTTGTTGCTAGAACAAATAAAATGTCCGATCCATAAAACATGGTTATTGTATCAAGTATATTAAGATATGATTGGTAGCATTATTGTATGCTTTGGAAATCGGAGTATTTGGAAAACCAGTTTAAATTAAAGGAAATATATAGAATTATCCAAATTTTAAAGTTTATGTTGTAAGTCTTAAGAAATCGGAGTTAAACTTCGGTTTTTTAAGAACGTACTCTGTTCAAAATGGCCAAATCCATGCATATAACATTAATTTCGAAATAACAACTCTTTTCAAAAGTTAAAAATTCTATTTCCAATGCATCATTTGGAGGGTTCAATGCCCACCAGATCCAAAATCCGGGGTCTAAAGTGGAAAAAAAATCGTAGAAGTGGGAAAAAAACTGTCCTACTAATTAATTCCGGAGCCAATCGGCCCAAATTTCAAGATTTCGGAACTAAAAGTTGATTTTTTCCAAGTTATTGTGTAAAAAATATTTTATTAAAAATATTTTAAAATGTGTAAAAAATATTTTATTTATTAATACGAGTAAAATTTCCATAAATTTTGTTAATATAATTAAACCAAATATATACTGAAATGATCTGTATACTTACTTTTGTGACGTAAATTTTGCACCTTCTTAACTTCAGCTTAAATGAGAACTCAAAGAACCAAAATATGAAGAAAAAAAGTATTGAATAATAATTATCATAATTGTTTTTAATAAATAAATGTGTTACTTTTTTGATTTTTGAAAAAATAATATCCTTTTTTAAATAAAACCCATTGTCAGTATTTCTGTATACTTATTTTTGAGATTAACTGTATATAATTTTGTTCTACACAAATTGTTTTTTGGGGCAGGACCTAGTATGGGAGATATGACCAATTATAGACCGATCGTAAAATATTCTGTAAGCAAAATTTCTGTACATAAAAACTATATTTCAGTCAAATTTTGTATCTATATCGTAATTTAGTAATAAGTAATGTGAGTTCAAGTGATTTTCTGAAGGGACACTTGCATGGGACCGACCGCACCCATGTTATAGACCGATCATGAAAAAATCTTGAAATAGAATTTTTGTATACCAAACTAATATTTGTGCAAAATTTTGTATCAATAGCTTTATTTGGTAATGAGTAATGTGCGTTTAAGAGATTTTCGTAAAAGAACCTTGTATGGGAGCTAGGACCAATTATGTATATAAAGACAAAATTTCAAAATTCTGTATCTATATCATTATTTGGCAATGAATATTGTGCATTTAAGTGATTTTCGGGAGGTGACCTTGTATGGGAGCTGTGACCAATTATGGACCGATCGGAAAAAAAATTCATAGTAATATTTCTGTGCATATGAGCAATATTTGTACCAAATTTTATATGGATACCTTGATTTAGTAATGAGTTATGCGCGTTTAAGTGATTTTCGGCAAGGGTCCTTGTATGGGAGCTATGACCAATTATGGACCGATCGGAAAAAAATTTCATATTAATATTTCTGTATGCGAGAACAATAATTGTACCAAATTTTATATAGATATCTTGATTTAGTAATGAGTTATGTGCGTTTAAGTAATTTTCGGGAAGGGACCTTGTATGGGAGCTATGACCAATTATGGACCGATTGGAAAAATATTTCATAGTAATATTTCTGTGCATATTAGCATACCTATTCCATATTTTATATGAATATCTCAATTTAGTAATGAGTTATGCGCGTTTAAGTGATTTTCGGGAGGGGACCTTGTATGGGAGCTATGTCCAATTATGAACCGATCCAAAAAATGTTTTCTCCCAATGAATTCTATTGACATAAGATTTTAATCTGTAAAATTTTGTGAAGATATCAACATTCTAACGGAAGTTATTAACAAAAAACTCATTTTCCGGGAATATGTACTTTTGTATGGGAGGTATATGAAATTATGGACCGATTCTGGCAATTTTCAGCAGGAATCAATATCTTGTGTAGAAACGAACGTATGATGACTTTCATGAAATTATCTTGCATAGTTTTCAAGAAAATTACATCAGAATGTGTAAAAAATGCTTATTTTTTTCGGAGTTGTTTTAAATTTTGATTCATAATTTTTCCCGATGTGAACCGATTTTGCTCATTTTCAATACCAAACTGTACCGGATAATAGTGAATGTTTTGGGTGAATTTGGTTAACTTATATTGCTCCGTTTTAACGTGAGCGTGTTTTACACAGACAGACAGACGGACGGACATAGCTAAATCGACTCAGAATTTCATAAGGACCCAGAATATATAAACTTTGTTGGGTCTCAGATGAATATTTCTTGGTGTTACACACGGAATGACAAAGTTATATATACCCTCTATCACCACTGATGGTGGTGGAGGGTATAAAAATGCTTATTTTTTTCGGAGTTGTTTTAAATTTTGATTCATAACTTTTCCCGATGTGAACCGATTTTGTTCATTTTCAATACCAAACTGTACCGGATAATAGTGAATATTTTGGATGAATTTGGTTAAATTATATTGCTTCGTTTTAACGTGAGCGTGTTTTACACAGACAGACAGACAGACAGACAGACAGACGGACGGATGTACGGACAGACGGACATAGCTAAATCGACTCAGAATTTCATAAGGACCCAGAATATATATACTTTGTTGGGTCTCAGATGAATATTTCTTGGTGTTACACACGGAATGACAAAGTTATATATACCCTCTATCACCACTGATGGTGGTGGAGAGTATAACAAAATACTCAATGCAATGAAACACACAGCCATCCAAACATATGAAACGAATACTTAATGAATAAGCAGTGTTGTTGTTGCTTATATCAAAGCATGAAAAAAATAGTATTTTTTTGAAATTTTCAGAGGTTGTCTCGGATTTTTGCTCATATCTCCGGTATTTATGGACCGATTTTGCTGATTTTAAATAGCGATCTTCTCGAAAGCATGTCTAACAGAATTATTGAAGATTTGGATCTCGCCGATATCTGGGGTCCTCTAAAAACTGATTTCAACAAACACACAGACAGACGGACATAGCATAATCAACTCCGCTACCTATAAGGATCCAGAATATATATACTTTATGGGGTCGGAAAATTATATTATAGAAATTACAAACGGAATGACAAACTTATATATACCCTTCTCACGAAGGTGAAGGGTATAATAAAACGGTACTTTAGTTAAGTTTTTTTTTAATGAAATAAAAACAAAAAACAACATGAACAAGTAAGAGTGTTATATTCGGCTGTGCCGAATCTTGTATACCCACCATCAAATCATTGCCAAAGAGGAATGCTTCCTTATAAATAAACTTTGATATTTAAGAATCGATGCTTTTGTTATTATCAAAACAATTTTCTCATTTATTACATCTATGTATAGGGAAATTTTTGTCGAATTTTGTCGCTGTCCTTTTATTTTTAAGGTAGCAAAAAGCGTTAAAGTTATTTTCTGAGGGGACGTTTGGTCAATTATGGACCGATCCTCGTCAAATTTTCTATAACGATTTTCCGAAGGGAACCGTATATGGGGGTAGGATAAATTATGGACCGATCGTTATAAAATTTTACAAAGCGATTTAGGTTTCTAAAGAATAAGTTTATGTCGAATTTCATCGCTATAGATGCTTCTTTTAGACAATTATGAACCTTAAAGCCATTTTCTGAAGGGGACCTTATATGGGGTGTAGGGTCAATTATGGACCGATCCTTATAAAATTTTACAATGATATTAAAGTTTCTATAAAATATGTTCGTGTCGAATTTCTATAGATGCTTATTTTAGACCATTCTGAGCGTCAAAGTATTTTTCTGAAGGGGACCTTATATGGGGAGTAGGGTCAATTATGAACCGATCCATATACAAGTTTACAAAGCGATTTAGATTCCTATAAAATATGTTTATGTCGAATTTCATCGCTATAGCTGCTTTTTTTAATCAGTTATGAGAGTTAATGTCATTTTCTGAGGAGGACCTTATATGGGGGATAGGGTCAATTATTGACCGATCCTTATAAAATTTTACAATGATATTAAGGTTCCTAAAAAATATGTATATTTCGAATTTCATCGCTATGGCTGCTTTTTTTAGTCAGTTATGAGCGTTAATGTCATTTTCTGACGGGGACCTTATATGGGGGATAGAGTCAATTATGGACCGATCCTTATAAAATTTTACAATGATACTAAGATTCCTAAAAAATATGTTTATGTCGAATTTCATTGCTATAGCTGCTTTTTTAGTCAGTTATGAGCGTTAATGTCATTTTCTGAGGGGGACCTTATATGGGGGATAGGGTCAATTATGGACCGATCCTTATAAAATTTTACAATGATACTAAGATTCCTAAAAAATATGTTTATGTCGAATTTCATCGCTATAGCTGCTTCTTTTAGTCAGTTATGAGCGTTAATGTCATTTTCTGAGGGGGACCTTATATGGGGGCTAGGCGAAATCGTAGACCGATATTGCCCATTTTCAATACCAAACAAACTGCATCAATATAAAATATTTGTGCAAAATTTCAGCTCGCTAGCTGCTTCCGTTTGGACTCTATCGTGTTTTCAACAGACGGACAGACCGACGGACATGGCTAGATCATCTTAGAATTTAATGAGGATCCAGAATATATATACTTTTTATGGGTCTTAGATGAATATTTCGATGTGTTACAAACGGAATGACAAAAACAATATACCCCCCATCTTTTTTGATGGTGGGTATAAAAAGGCAGCTAACTCTCTGCTTAAATCGTAATCTATGTTATAATTAAAGTGCATGATATGTTGGATTACGCATATATTGCACTCTAAGTACTTAGATTGCTCGCTTAGAACGTCATACTGATGTCATTGAATATTATCTAAGTACTTTGTTTCATTTACCGCTGGGATATTACACCTCGAACGAAATTTTTATATTATGATTTAAAGAGCATAATTGAATTAATTTGTTTGCTTGAATAAAGTTTTTTGTTTTTATTAATATTGTACCGTGTATTAGTTTTTTACATATCTCCACTTCTCCTCCACATGTGTTATCGACGACCTTCTTTATTAAAAAGGGCGAAACATTAGCGAGAGTGTTTACTTTGTTATTTTCATTTTTTTCACTGTCGACTCGTTTAATAACTAAATATTTCGGACCGGTGGATAGAAATTTAAGTTTCTTAGTTTTGTCCAATAAGATGGGAGGATTATCTCCCATATCAGGCGGATCTTTCATTATAGCAAATTCTTATAGATATAGTCTTTATAATTTGTAAATGAAGAATTTGTAAATATTTGTAACTAGCTTTACCCAGTGTGCTTTGCTACCCTAAAAGAAGTATAAATAAAAAACCCACTTACCCTAAAAGCAGTATAAATAAACAAGTAAGAGTGCTATATTCGGCTTTGCCGAATCTTAAATACCCTCCACCTTAAACTGGTTGCGTAATTTATCAAATTTTATGGATTGATTCAAATTTACCTTAACATTTTACATTACGCCTTACATATGCAATTAAAAACAAGTAAGAGTGTTATATTCGGCCATGCCGAATCTTATATTCCCACCATCAAATCATCCTTATAAATAAACTTTGATATTATCGATCTATGTTGAATCATATGTCGATATTAACATAAACATCAGGGAAATATTTGGAAGAGGGCCATTATTAAGGGCTTAAGCATTTCATCGCTGCACTTGCAGTTTTAAGCTAGTAATGATCTTTAAAGTCATTTTCTGAAGGGGACCTTACAAGGGGGATAGGGTTAATTAAGGACCGATCCTTATATATATAATTTGATAAAGAATTTTTGGCTCGCACAAAACTTGTTTATGTAGAATTTTACTGCTGTACTCACATTTTCGCGTCAGTAATAAACTTATGGACCCATCCTCATAAAATTTAAGAAAATGATTTTAGTTCCTATAAAACTTTTTTATGTCGAATTTTATTGCTATATATATATGTATGTATATATGTTTCTTAACGTCAGATAAGAGCATTAAAGGGGGGTCTTATATGGGGGGTAGGGTCAATTATGAACCGGTCCTTATAACATTTTATGAAGTGATTTAGGTTCTTATAAAACAAGTTTCTGCCGAATTGCACCGCTATTGATGCTTCTCTTAGCCAGTTATGGGCAATAAAGTCAATTTCTGACGAGGACTTCATATGGGCGGTAGGGTCAATTATGGACCTATTCTTATAAAATTTTACAAAGAAATTGAAGTTCTCATTAAACATGTTTGTGCCGAATTTCACCGCTATTGATGCATCTCTTAGCCAGTTGTGAGCGATAAAGTCATTTTCTGAAGGGGACTTTATATGGGGGGTAGGGTCAATTGTAGGCTTATCCTTATAAAATTTTACAAAGAGATTAATGTTCCCATAAAACATGTTTGTGCCGAATTTCACCGCTATTGATGCTTCTCTTAGCCAGTTATGAGCGATAAAGTAATTTTCTGAAGGGGACTTTATATGGGGGGTAGGGTCAATTATGGACCTATCCTTATAAAATTTTACAAAGAGATTAATGTTCCCATAAAACATGTTTGTGCCGAATTTCACCGTTATTTATGCTTCTCTTAGCCAGTTATGAGCGATAAAGTCATTTTCTGAAGGGGACTTTATATGGGGGGTAGGGTCAATAATAGGCCTATCCGTATAAAATTTTACAAAGAGATTAATGTTCCCATAAAACATGTTTGTGCCGAATTTCACCGCTATTGATGCTCCTCTTAGCAAGTTATGAGCGATAAAGTCATTACCTGGAGGAGGCCTTATATTGGGGCTAGGCGAAATCGTGGACCGATATTGCCCATTTTCAATACCAAACAGACTGCATCAACTAGAAGTATCTATGCAAATTTTCAGCTCGCTAGCTACTTCCATTTGGACTCTATCGTGTTTTCAACAGACAGACAGACGGACGGACATGGCTAGATCGTTTTTGAATCTAATAAGGACCCAGAATATATATACTTTTATGGGTCTTAGACGAATATTTTAATGTATTACAAACGGAATGACAAAAACAATATACCCCCCATCTTTTTTGATGGTGGGTATAACAAAACTATCACTTAACAGACTGTTAAAGAGCGTACTAAATATAACAAATGTTAACGTATGTTATGTATTTAAAATAATTTCAATGTGTGGGAAAAATGTATGGCAATATGATTAATTTTAAAACGATAGATTTTCAATATTGTTGATCCTATGAAAAAAAATTTAAAAAAACAAGATTTTGTTTCAATGTTGTCAAAAAATGTTATTTTTAAATTTTTATTGTTGAGCCGAATTTTTCAATATT
>NW_023995609.1:0-42500 GCF_015586225.1 Lucilia sericata | reverse complement strand
TTATTTAATTTATCCCCACTTAACCCCTGCACCCAAAGGAAATAAGGTACGTTTTTTGTGCATTTAATAAAGTGAAAGAACAAAAGTGACAATAAAAAGTGTTTCTTATAAAACAAAAAGAAGAAAAAAATAACCAACAAGTGATCAAAAAAGTCCGTGTTGAAAAATTGCAATTTGCCGTCGGCAAAACGTATTTTCATTTTTTTGTTATTAAAGTCTGTGCATTTTTCCTCTCACTTTCTTTATACCCCTTGTTCTCATTTAATTTATTGATTTGCGTGTGTGCGTGTTACTTTAAAATAAAAGAAATTAAAAACTCTTATATTCAGTGCATTTTTTTTTATTTATTATACTCAGTGCTTTTTACTTATTTTACCCGCGTTTCTTTTATTTAAAGTGATTTTTTATTTACTTGAAAGTGTTTTTGTTTTTTATTAATCCTAGCTTCTTTATTCTCTGTTAACTCCGCTGTTAACAAAAAGCTTTTATATTGATACGTTTTTTACCCAACTGTGCTAATATTAGCGAATATAGCACAAAAGAGAATAAAGAAGGAAAAAATTTACTCGTTAGTTCGATTGTAAACAAAAACAGACGGACACGCGAATAAAGTAAATTAATTGTGAATATTTATTGTGATATTTTTATTAATATTAAAAATAAACAAGTAAGAGTGCTATATTCGGCTTTGCCGAATCTTAAATACCCTCCACCTTAAACTGGTTGCGTAATTTATCAAATTTTATGGATTGATTCAAATTTACCTTAACATTTTACATTACGCCTTACATATGCAATTAAAAACAAGTAAGAGTGTTATATTCGGCCATGCCGAATCTTATATTCCCACCATCAAATCATCCTTATAAATAAACTTTGATATTATCGATCTATGTTGAATCATATGTCGATATTAACATAAACATCAGGGAAATATTTGGAAGAGGGCCATTATTAAGGGCTTAAGCATTTCATCGCTGCACTTGCAGTTTTAAGCTAGTAATGATCTTTAAAGTCATTTTCTGAAGGGGACCTTACAAGGGGGATAGGGTTAATTAAGGACCGATCCTTATATATATAATTTGATAAAGAATTTTTGGCTCGCACAAAACTTGTTTATGTAGAATTTTACTGCTGTACTCACATTTTCGCGTCAGTAATAAACTTATGGACCCATCCTCATAAAATTTAAGAAAATGATTTTAGTTCCTATAAAACTTTTTTATGTCGAATTTTATTGCTATATATATATGTATGTATATATGTTTCTTAACGTCAGATAAGAGCATTAAAGGGGGGTCTTATATGGGGGGTAGGGTCAATTATGAACCGGTCCTTATAACATTTTATGAAGTGATTTAGGTTCTTATAAAACAAGTTTCTGCCGAATTGCACCGCTATTGATGCTTCTCTTAGCCAGTTATGGGCAATAAAGTCAATTTCTGACGAGGACTTCATATGGGGGGTAGGGTCAATTATAGGCTTATCCTTATAAAATTTTACAAAGAGATTAATGTTCCCATAAAACATGTTTGTGCCTAATTTCACCGCTATTGATGCTTCTCTTAGCCAGTTATGAGCGATAAAGTAATTTTCTGAAGGGGACTTTATATGGGGGGTAGGGTCAATTATGGACCTATCCTTATAAAATTTTACAAAGAGATTAATGTTCCCATAAAACATGTTTGTGCCGAATTTCACCGTTATTTATGCTTCTCTTAGCCAGTTATGAGCGATAAAGTCATTTTCTGAAGGGGACTTTATATGGGGGGTAGGGTCAATAATAGGCCTATCCGTATAAAATTTTACAAAGAGATTAATGTTCCCATAAAACATGTTTGTGCCGAATTTCACCGCTATTGATGCTCCTCTTAGCAAGTTATGAGCGATAAAGTCATTACCTGGAGGAGGCCTTATATTGGGGCTAGGCGAAATCGTGGACCGATATTGCCCATTTTCAATACCAAACAAACTGCATCAACTAGAAGTATCTATGAAAATTTTCAGCTCGCTAGCTACTTCCATTTGGACTCTATCGTGTTTTCAACAGACAGACAGACGGACGGACATGGCTAGATCGTTTTTGAATCTAATAAGGACCCAGAATATATATACTTTTATGGGTCTTAGACGAATATTTCAATGTGTTACAAACGGAATGACAAAAACAATATACCCCCATCTTTTTTGATGGTGGGTATAACAAAACTATCACTTAACAGACTGTTAAAGAGCGTACTAAATGTAACAAATGTTAACGTATGTTATGTATTTAAAATAATTTCAATGTGTGGGAAAAATGTATGGCAATATGATTAATTTTAAAACGATAGATTTTCAATATTGTTGATCCTATGAAAAAAAATTTAAAAAAACAAGATTTTGTTTCAATGTTGTCAAAAAATGTTATTTTTAAAATTTTATTGTTGAGCCGAATTTTTCAATATTCAATGCCAAGCTACATAAGAATATAATCAAAATTTTGGCCAAAGATTATTAATTTGATCGTGAAAAGAATTATGAATCGACAGACGGTCATACGTGGCTAAATCTAATCAGAAATCAAATGTTTTTAGAAAAAGTTACACATTTAATTGGATTTTTAAAAATGTTTATTATTTATGACAAAAAAATTTAAATCGACCAGGAATCGAACCGGCGATGCTCGGTTTGTTAATTCTCTATTTCATCCATTGCACCACATCATTATTTTGTCTTTCGTTAACTAATACTTTTCATATAAAAATGCCGTGTTATTTCCAGTTTATACAAAACATTGCTGCTGAATAACTTTTATTAACACTGATGTTGCTGAATAGCATAAAAATTAAACAGTTACACTTTCTCAATGTGTACATTTTATTTGATCGTGGTTTAGCAACAATTTTTTACACAAACAGGAAAGACAATTTCTATGTGAACATCATTAATTGCAAACAATTACGAAGCTAGATAATAGTGTGGTGGGTATGACGTAGAACTGGCAACTGAGAAATCTTAAGTTCAAACCCTGTTCGTCATGGACACTTTTTATTTAATTTTTTGCGAAAAATAATACATTTTTGAGTCCCTATGGGTGGTACAAGAAATTGTGGACCGATTTCGATTTTTAACACAGTGGATCACCGTACCAAAAACTATATGTCTGACAAAATTCAACAATATTTGT
The DNA here is from genome assembly GCF_015586225.1 of Lucilia sericata. Taxonomy (NCBI): domain Eukaryota; kingdom Metazoa; phylum Arthropoda; class Insecta; order Diptera; family Calliphoridae; genus Lucilia; species Lucilia sericata. Next base: position 39,331 of record NW_023995609.1, on the reverse strand, counting down.
GCCAAATATTTTATGAATATCATTATTTAGTAATTAGTAATATGCGTTTAAGTGATTCTCGAAAGGGGACATTGTATGGGAACTACGACCAATTATGGACCGATCGTAAACAAATTTTACAGTATCATTTATGTATACAAAAGCAATATTTGAGCCAAATTTTGTATGAATATCTTTATTTGGTAATGAGAAATATGCGTTTAAGTGATTTTCGGAAGGGGACCTTGTATGGAAGCTATGGCCAATTATGGACCTATTCAGAAAATTAATTCTTTATATGAATTCTATTGGCATAAAACTTTCACTCGTGAAATTTTGTAAAGATATCGGCATTATAACGGAAGTTATTAACAATAAATTAATTTCCTGGAATATGTACATTTGTATGGGAGGTATATGAAATTGTGAACCGATTTTACCGATTTTTAACATAGTTGATCCTGGCACCAAGTGTTGTATTTCTGATAAAATTCATCAATTTATCTGCAATAGTTTTTGTAAAAAGTACAATTAAATATGTGAAACAACACAATTTTTTTCGAGGTTGTCCCAAATTTTTACTCATATCTCAGAACCTATTCTACCGATCTCGCTGATTTTCAATACCAAACTGCTTAGGATAACAATAAATATTTTGGGTGAATTTCATTAAGTTCCATTGCTTCGTTTTACCGTGAGCGTGTTTTATACAGACAGACAGACAGACGGACAGACGGACATATCTAAATCGACTCAGAATTTCATAAGGACCAAGAATATATATACTTTGTTGGGTCTCAGATGAATATTTCTTTGTGTTACAAACGGAATGACAAACTTATATATACCCTCTATCACCACTGGTGGTGGTGGAGGGTATAATAAATTTAAATAATGAAAATAAAAATTATATATTTTTATTCTACCCATATACCCGTGAGAAGTGAGAGTGTTATTAATTATAATAATACAAAAAAAAAGCTACAGTGTTGTTGGTTGTTTTTTTTTATTTTTCTTTTGCTTTTTATTGTCACACACATTAGTGCTGCAATGTTTTGATTGTACGAATAAACCGGTTACTGTGTATTTTAAAGTGATAAAGTACATTTTTACTCAATTTTTTATATTTTAACCCGTGAAAATAGATAAATCGTGTAATTTAAATACAAATTTAACTCATTAATAAAATTTCATTAAAGAATAATTATTTTTAAGTGAAAAATAATTATTAATTTTATTCGAAGTAAGTAACCGTTTACTCGTTTGCAGTATTAGTGTGTTTTTATACATTTTTATACTTTTTTTAATATTGAAAGTGCTTTTACACTATAAAAAATTTTTGTTCGAAATATTTTAAACCCATTTTTCGTAAAAATTTTACCCTTAAAAACGAACAACGTGTAAAATCACTTTAATATTTAATATTTTTATACTTTTACCCGTTTTTTGTGGAATTTACGTCGTAAATTCCAATTTTTCCAAATATTTATTGAAATTTATCCCTATTTTGAGAAGTTTTTTGACTTTTATGAAATTTTTTACTCGTTTTTTGTCGATTTTGATTTTATTCTGATCCTTAAATCCTTGATACGTGATAAAATTCAATCTTTTAAATTAATTTTGAAGATTAGATTGTTTATTTTTTAATTTTTTTGAGCAAGTTTACTCTATTTATTGAATATTTTTCAATTTCCCCCTAATTTTTCTTGCTTTTTGCCAAAATTACCCGGTATTTATTAAGATCTAAAATGGACATGTCCACATTAATTCGTAATGCAGATCGTTTAGCCGAATTCGAGGCTTATATTTCAATAATTCCTGTTGGCGAACATCGAATTGGTTCGTTAAGTAGCCATGAAAAGGAATTAACCCGTTTATGGGAAGCTGTTCGTTCAGCATACGATACTTTGTTGATCGAAGCTGAACAATTGAAAACCCCACAAATCGTTGAAGTGAAGTCCAGGTATATGGCTTCTTATAGTACCTACACTCGTGGTATCTCCTTGATCACGACCCATTTGGACAATTTAAAATCCACTGCTCAGGCAGAAAAGTCCAATGATCATGGAGCAAGTTCAATACCACTCGTTCATTTACCCCCTTGTGACACCCCAATTTTCTATGGTGACTATAAGAACTGGCCTTCATTCCGAGACATGTTCTCTGCGTTGTATGGCAATAACCCCCGTTTGACCCCAGTACAGAAATTGTACTATTTATTGCAGAAAACTGCAAAAGATGCTCATGATGTCATACAAACTGTTCCATTGACTAACGATGGCTATGCAGTGGCATGGAAAAAGTTAGTTGACACATATGAGAACAAAGACGCCCTCATAAATGAACAGCTTCGTACTCTTTTGAGTATTAAACCCCTTACCCAAGAAACAGGCCCGAATATTAAAAATCTGCAACGAACGCTTAATGATTGTATTACGAATCTTTCATTACCCGGAAGTTACCCCGGAAATATTTTATCACGTCATGTTAGTGTATATTTGTGCTACAAAGCTACCCGAGAATACTTTAAGTCTCTGGGAACAGTCCAAGAAACTTTGTCCAAAATCTCCAAAGTGGGAAGATATGGACGCTTTTTTGACAGCTCATTTCAAAACTCTTGAGTCTATTTCTGATATAAGACAGTCCAACCCAGTTCAAAACAAACCCAAGAATATTGTGTCGAAAAAGAACTCGAGTTTTAACCCCCAAAGAAATCATTTAATGACTCTAGAAGAGTTCAAAGTTTTGCGACAAACACTACCCCGAGTCCCACAGTTTGTCGTTGTTTCCTTTGTCAAGGACCACACCCCCTAAGACTTTGTCCTAACTTCTTGAGTCAGAGTGTAGATGATAGGCTGTCAACTGTCAAGAGACTTAGGTGTTGTTCAAATTGTTTGGCGACTTCTCATGATTTTAAGAATTGTAGAAGTACTCATGTTTGTTCGTTGTGTAGACAAAAGCATCTCTTTGCTTCATAGAGATCCTAGATCGCAAGGTCAAGTTTCTCAAATTTCACCCCAGCTCCCTATAGCTTCTGGTACAAATGTACCAATTCAACCCCCGCTTATTCAAACCCTATCTAACCAAACCCCGCATAATATAAACCCGGTTCCAGCAAGCAACCAAAATCAACACCCTCTCAATTTTCCCCCATCAACTTCTGCAGCGACTCAGAACGTTCATACGTATGCTGCACATCTGAGCCCTAACCCCCATTCCACAGTTCTTTTGGGCTCGGCTATTTGTATAGTCCATTTTGACCATCTCAGATGTACAGCAAGAGCGCTAGTTGACCCTGGTTCGCAAGGTACCTTTATCTCTAGGAGATTACAAAGGAAGCTTGCAATACCAACATTTTCGGTGCCATCGATAAATGTTACTGGTATGATGGATTGCTTGGCTGGAAATTCCTCGACTATGTGCGTTCTTACTATTGGTTCTCCAATAGACCCGAGTTTCAAATTGAAAATTTGTGCATATGTAGTCGAGAAGATTACCGGTCGGTTGCCCTCGTGTTCCCTTACAGATATTGTAAGCTCTAGTTTTCCCGATATTACCATGACCGACGTCATGTGTACCGTATGGATATTCTATTAGGAGGAAATGTTTATCCAAAAATTTTAACTTCGGATGTTAGAAAGCATCCGAATGGCAACTTGATCGCCCAGAGAACAGTTTTTGGTTGGATAGTAACTGGTGAAGTTTTTCAATCTGAACCCCCTTATACTATTGCATCGTTTTGCAATCAAGTGGAGCTGAACGCTCAACTTGCTCGGTTTTGGGAACTTGAAGAAGTTCCACAAGCGACACGGTTGTCGGAAACTGAGGAATATTGTGAAGAACTTTACCGGACTACAATCTATAGGAACCCCGATGGTCGCTATGTAGTTTCACTCCCGTTTCGTCGGGAATTTCTTAATGAAGTGACATTAGGAGATTCTCGACATAGTGCTCTGTCCCAGTTTAGGCGAAATGAAACTCGACTTTTGAAAACCCCCGATTTAAAATCACAGTATGATACTGTAATTAGAGAGTATTTCGAAATGGGACATATCAGAGCAGTTAACCCCCCGAGTTCAGATGCGACTAATTATTATTATTTACCGCATCATGCAGTATTTAAACCCGATAGTGTGACCACTAAACTTCGTGTGGTATTTAATGCCTCGAACCCATCCTCCAATGGCGTAAGCCTTAATAATGTTTTGTACCCCGGTCCTGTTTTACAGGCAGACCTAACGGTCTTAATCCTACAATGGCGACTCTTTCGTTACGTTTTTGACGCTGACATTGAGAAAATGTATCGCCAAATTTTAATTCATCCCGAACAGACACAATTTCAACGGGTCTGGTACCGCTGTAATCCCGAAGCTGATATAAAGGACTATGAGCTAAAAACTGTCACATTCGGAGTGAATTGTGCGCCGTATTTAGCGATTCGAACTCTTTTACAATTGGCTAACGATTGTGAACCCCTAAGTCCGTTAGCATCTGAAATTTTGAAAACCCAAATGTATGTCGACGACGTACTTGCTGGCTCTCATGAGCTAGAAGACGCTTTTAGGAGACGTATTGAACTTACCCATGTTCTTGAATCGGCTGGTTTCGTTTTGAGAAAATGGACTGCCAATCACATACGTATCTTAGAAGATTTACCCCGTGAAAATCTGCTTGATGCAGACTTCTTAAAATTTTCAGATGCTAGTACAACAAAAACCCTAGGCTTGCGATGGAATGCAGAAACTGACAGTTTCTACTTCCGACTCATATCGCAGCCACGCCGGGATATTGTGACTAAACGTGCTGTCTTGTCAGAAATAGCTAAGCTATTTGACCCCGCCGGTTGGCTATCCCCAAAAATCATTGTTGCTAAAATTATAATGCAACAAATATGGAAAGACAAGACAGATTGGGATGAATGTTTAAAACCCTTAACCCTTGTGCAATGGCACTCATTTTTAAATGATTACCCCAATATTGAGAAAATTCACATTCCAAGATGGGTTAATTTTCACCCGAGTTATGATATTGAACTTCATGCATTTTCTGATGCGTCAGAAAAGGCTTATGGCGCTGCTCTTTACGTTCGAAGTATTTCTTCGAATGAAATCTCTTCACATTTACTCTCTGCAAAGACGAAGGTAGCTCCTGTTAAGTCTGAAACATTACCCCGTTTAGAACTTTGTGGAGCGGCTTTGATGGCGAATATGGTAGAATCCTTGTGTAGTCAATTAAATCTAGACAAGAGAAAGATTTATCTGTGGACTGATTCTACTATAGTTTTATCTTGGCTCAAAAAACCCCCGTGCCATTGGCCAACCTTTGTCAAAAACAGAAAGTTGGTAACGAGAATTGGTTTCATGTGGATTCCAAAGATAACCCTGCAGATCTCGCAAGTCGTGGAAGTCTTGCTCGAGATTTAGTTGATAACCCCCTATGGTGGCATGGTCCATCGTGGTTAAGACAGCCGCGAGAGTACTGGCCACAAAATATCGTTACCGAACATCAGCATTTAGAAGTTCAATCTTTTTCTGTTCAGGCAGAACCAACATTTGACATACTGGAACGTATACCCCGTGCAATGCGAATTATTTCGTATTGGTTCAGGTGTTTACAATATTTAAAAACCAGAAAATGCTTGTACAACACCTTAGATTTAACCAAGTCAGAAATGTAATTTACTCGAGATCGATTGGTTCTAGTATGTCAAAAGAATTATATACCTGAATATTCTCTACTCTCGAAAGGTAAACCCATTTCGTCTAAGAGTAATTTACTCACTTTGAACCCGTTTATTGATTTAAATGGTTTTGTCCGAATCAATGGTCGATTAACTCGATTCCTGGCTTAACGTACGATAAGCGTTACGTTCGACATAAAATCCTACATTGGTAGAGGTTGCCGAATAACGAAAGGTTATGTCCTCGTTTTTGTTTGTTTCGCCACAAAAGCGATTCATTTAGAGGCAACCGGTGATATGTCGACCGAAACATTTCTTGGTGCTTTTGCCCGTTTTTTCTCCCGTCGAGGTTGTCCTGCCCACATATACTCAGACAACGGAACTGCATTTGTCGGTGCTGCTAATTTACTCGAAGTAGACCGAAAGCAGTTTTTACCCCAATTAAGAGAAAAAGTACTTGTACGAAATAGTTTTCAGCCAGTTGAATGGCGTTTTATACCCCCTGGTGCTCCTCATATGGGCGGCTTATGGGAAGCCGGCGTAAAGAGTGTAAAAACTCATTTTCGCAAAATTGCTGGAACGCAGAAATTTACCTTTGAGGAGTTTTCGACAATGTTAACCCGAATAGAAGCTTGCCTAAACTCAAGACCCTTAACTGCAATGAGCGATGATCCGTTCGATTTAGTCCCTTTAACCCCAGGTCATTTTCTGATAGGAGCACCTCTTTTGGCACGCCCTGAACCCGATCATTCCGATCTCTCATTGAGTATTGCCAATAGATGGCAAAAACTCAAAGTGCTCCATCATCAGTTTGCTCAAAGATGGAAAGAGGAATACCTCAAAGAACTCCATCGGAGAATTAAGTGGAAATATCCGCAAAGGGACTACAAAGTGGGAGATTTAGTTGTGATCCGTCAGGATAATTTACCCCCAAATGAATGGCGTTTAGGTAGGATAGAGAAGACCTATGTAGGCCATGACAGCAAGGTCCGCACAGCGGACGTGAGAACAGCTTCGGGCATTTTTACCCGCCCCATAGTGAAGCTTGTTCTCTTGCCAAAGTCAGAAATTGACTAATTTGAATTTTCTCTCTTTTTTCTTCTCTCTCTATTTATTTTACCCTTAGCAAGATGTCGAACGTGAATCGCCGCCTGGAAGTCCACCGTAAATCAGTCGAGGCTCCCGGTACGTCTAAGGATGCAAAAACCACCCGAGACGAGATCCTTCGGGACTGTCGCTTATGCAGAAGCGAGCATGCCCTGCATAAATGCCCCAAATTCCGAAAAATGTCGGTGGGGGAGCGATGGGAAACGGTCAAGAAGTACCGCTATTGCTTCAACTGCCTGGCCCACTCGCACATGAAGGACAAGTGCACCAGCCGTGAAAGGTGCATCGAGTGTGTGTCAGAGCACCATACCTTCCTCCACCGTCATAAGGTAAAAAAGGGGCACAAACCCGCAGCCCAACAACAAACCCACACCAGCGACAGTCCCAAGGATCAAAGTTCCTCTAAAAGAAGGAAAAATAAACGTGGCAAATCCAAGGTCGGTAAAACACAACCACTACATCTTTGCTGCATGCAACCCCAACATTTCATGCAACAACAGCCGCAGTATCTACAACAAAACCCGCCGTATATGCAGCAACAACAACTCCAGCCGTACCAGCAGCAACAACAACCCCATCCATACAGTCAGCAACAACAAACCCCGGCCACAATTGTAATAAATGTGATGTCTGGCCGTATAGTTTGAAGTTTTTTTTCCATTGTTATTATTATCAATGAATTGTTATATTGAAAAAAATGTTACCTATTTTTATTTAACTCTGTTTTCAGCTCATTTTACCCCGCAGTATCCTTAGCCTTCCTTGTTGCAGTATAGCAAGGGGGCGGGATGTTTATGCGCACAGTGTATATGGCCAGTTACTGTTCACTGGCCATTCTATGTTTTTATTCTTTGGCGCTTTTTATCCCCTTTCTCTCTTTTTTGTAATTGTAAAATGATCACTTACTTTTGTAACCCCGAAGAGTACGGTACGTACAAAACCCCAATTTATAACCCGAGAAAAACCAATAATAAAACCCCATTTTTATATTTATTTAAAGAAAACTAATTTTGTTTTTATTTTCCAAGGAAACAAAGATAATTGCATGAAAATTATCATTCATACCTTTCTACACGAGAGCTTGACTATTGCTGAAAATTGCCAGAATCGGTCCATAATTTCATATACCTCCCATACAAAAGTACATATTCCCGGAAAATGAGTTTTTTGTTAATAACTTCCGTTAGAATGTTGATATCTTCACAAAATTTGACAAATTAAAATCTTATGTCAATAGAATTCATTGGGAGAAAACATTTTTTGGATCGGTTCATAATTGGACATAGCTCCCATACAAGGTCCCCTCCCGAAAATCACTTAAACGCGCATAAAATTTGGAATAAGTATTGCTCATATGCACAAAAATATTACTGTGAAAGTTTTTTCCGATCGGTCCATAATTGGTCATAGCTCCCATACAGGTTCCCCTTCCGAAAATCACTTAAAAGCACATAACTCATTACTAAATCAAGATATCCATATAAAATTTGGTATAATTATTGCTTACATATACAGAAATATTACTATGAAATTTTTTTCCCCTCCCGAAAATAGATACAGAATTTTGAAATTTTGTCTTTATATACATAATTGGTCCTAGCTCCCATACAAGGTCCTTTTACGAAAATCTCTTAAACGCATATTACTCATTACCAAATAAAGCTATTGATACAAAATTTTGCACAAATATTAGTTTGGTATACAAAAATTCTATTTCAAGATTTTTTCATGATCGGTCTATAACATGGGTGCGGTCGGTCCCATGCAAGTGTCCCTTCAGAAAATCACTTGAACACACATTACTTATTACTAAATTACGATATAGATACAAAATTTGACTGAAATAAAGTTTTTATGTACAGAAATTTTGCTTAAAGAATATTTTACGATCGGTCTATAATTGGTCATATCTCCCATACTAGGTCCTGCCCCTAAAAACAATTTGTGTAGAACAAAATTATATATATGCATTTTGAAAATCCTTAAGTCTTTCACACACATGCATACATGCACATTATTAAATATCGTTAAAGCATATCTAAGGGCGCTATACAAATATAAAAGAAAATGGGGTTTGTAATGTTCAACAAATCTTGGAATTGTAACAGATTTAAGCTGTTTAAATCTTGGTGTTTTTCTATTTAAGACATGAGAAAACTTATTTCTACAAATATTTGATCAATTAACAAACTATTAATATAAAAGTAGCTGGTGGAGGGTAATTAAGATTCGGCTCAGCCGAATATAGCACTCTAACTTGTTTATATTGGAATTGCCTCATTATTTTCCTTTAAATATTTTTAGCGCAAATGACTTCAAAAATTCACACAATGAGGCTATTTTTGCAAATTGCAATTGAAAAATACTTAACACATGTCCTTTTAACAATAAAACAATAAATTTCAAAATGTAATTAAAAAATAATTTGAAAACCCCAACGAAATTAACCGGAATTCTCAATATGCAAATTATTTTTATATTTCTGCTATTTATCTATCTATATATATAAAAATGAATGTGTGTTTGTATGTATGTTTGTTTGTTTGTGCTTTATAGACAGCTAAACGGCTGAACCGATTTCCTTGAAATTTTCAGAGTGTCTTCAGCTATGTCCGGAAGGAATTATAGGCTACCTTTTGTTTTGGAATTTCAAGTAGGCGAGGTGCAACGCCCACCTACAAAATAATTATTAAAAGTCGCATATCTCAGAAATTGCAACAGCTAGAGTCCTCAAATTTTATATGAACAACTTTGACATTCATATGAACACATGTTGACAAAATTGGCAGCATAGCTACAGTGGGCGTGGCACCTCCCATATAAAGAAAATCTTAAATTAGTATATCCGAGAAAATATAACAGCTAGAGTCCTCAAATTTTTTCGGAGCCACTGTAGTATCGACATGAATATTTAGGACGAACTACCAATAGGGGGCGTGGCATCTCCCATAGGAATTAAATACCAAAATTCGTTTATCTGGAAAACTATTGTAATTATAATCTTAAAATTTTGCACGAAGACCTTTAACATCCATATGAATATTTGCGAGAAAAATGGGCGGACTTTCATAAGCGGGGCTTGGCACCTCCCATATGAATCTATCTATCTTCTATCTATATATATAAAAATGAAAGTGTGTTTGTATGTATGTTTGTTTGTTTGTGCTTTATAGACTGCTAAACGGCTGGACCGATTTTGCTGAAATTTTCACAGTTTCTTCCTGTATGTCTGGAAGGAACTATAGGCTACTGTTTATGTTAAAATTTCAAGTGGGCGACGTTTCACGCCCATATTAAGAAAATATTAAATTAGTATATCTGAGATAATAAACAGCTAGAGTCTTCAAATTTTTTCGGAGACACTGTAGTATCGACATGAATATTTAGGACGGACTACCAATAGGCGGCGTGACATCTCCCATAGGAATTAAATACCAAAATTTGTTTATCTGGAAAACTATTGGAATTATAATCTTAAAATTTTGCACGAAGACCTTTAACATCCATATGAATATTTGCGAGAAAAATGGGCGGACTTTCATAAGCGGAGCTTGGCACCTCCCATATGAATCTATCTATCTTCTATCTATATATATATAAATGAAAGTGTGTTTGTATGTATGTTTGTTTGTGCTTTATAGACTGCTAAACGGCTGTACCGATTTTCCTGAAATTTTCACAGTTTCTTCCTGTATGTCTGGAAGGAACTATAGGCTACTGTTGATGTTAAAATTTCAAGTGGGCGACGTTTCACGCCCATATTAAGAAAATATTAAATTAGTATATCTGAGATAATATAACAGCTAGAGTCTTCAAATTTTGTCGGAGCAACTTTAGTATCAATATAATTATTTAAGACAAAAAATGGGCGGAATAGCATTAGGGGGCGTGGCACCTCCCATATAGATTAAATACAAAAATTCGTTTATCTTGGAAACTATTACAGTTAGAACATTAAAAATTTGCACGAGTAACTCTAAAATCCATGTAAACATTTTGGGAAATAAATTGGCGGACTATCCATGAGGGGAGTAGCACCTCCCATATTAATACAATACAAAAATTAGTTTATCTGGGAAACTAATTGAACTAAATTCTTCAAATTTTGCACTAAGAACTTAAATATTCATCTGAACATGGGGGGGCTTGGAGCCCCCATATAAATTAAATAGAAAAATTCGAATATCTGAGAAACTATTAGAGATAGAATCTTCAAATTTTAATTGAAGAACTTTGACATTCATGTGAACATTCAGAGAATAATGGGCGGACTTTCAATGGGGAGCTTGGAACCTCACATATGAATTAAATACAAAATTTCGCTTATCAGGGAAACTAATAGAACAAGATTCTTCAAATTTTGCAAGAAGAACTTTTTAGACATATGAACATTTTGAAGAAAAAAAGGCGGACTTTCATCTGGGGGTTGTGAGTTCCCATATGAATTAAATAGAAAAATTCGTATATCTGAAAAACTATTAGAGCTAGAATCTTCAAATTCTACATGAAGATCTTTGACATTCATGTGAACATTTAGAGAATAACGGGCGGACTTTCAATGGGGTCTTGGCACCCCCTATATGAATAAAATACAAAATTTCGTATATCTGGGAAAATATTAGATTTTTGTTAAATTTGTCTTCGATTACATTAAAATCTTAATTAACGTTCGGAAAAATTGTATCTCTGGAAAACATTACAATTAGAATCTTCAAAATTATTAAGAAGATTTTTTATTTATATTGCTTTTAGGGTAGCAAAGCACACTGGGTATAGCTAGTCTAATTATAAATCAAAGTGACACTTTTTAAACATTTAATTTTTCTGGAATTTATTTTGATTAGCTTCATGGGAAAATTTATAAAATGTAAATTATTGGTTATAAATTTTAATTTGTTTGTTATAGAAAGCAAGGTATTGTAAAAAAGAAATAATATTAATAAACAAGTAAGAGTGTTATATTCGGCTATGCCGAATCTTATATACCCACCATCAAATTACTGCCATATAAATAAACTTTGATATTTTGAATATTTTATTATTATATATCGATACTAATGTGAAAATTTCATCTCAATATCTCTTTTTTTGTGGACGCTATCGTGCCAACAACAGACAGACGGACAGACGGACGGACATAGCTAGATAGTCTTAGAATCTTACGAGGTCCCAGAATATATATACTTTATGGGGTCTGTGAACAATATTTCGATGTGTTACACACGGAATGACAAAATCAATATACCCCCCATCTTTTTTGATGGTGGGTATAAAAACATACAGTTTCCTTTTATTCGATTAACCGAATAATCTTGAATTATCCGATTATTAACCGGCCACCTTAACACCTCAAATAATTATGTGTCGAATAAACCGAATAAGACAAAAATCCGAATAATTGAATACCCTAATATATATTCACATCAAATTTAAACACATAAATAAGAAACCATTCGAGTCTACTCAAATATTATACATAATTTATTGAAATTAGCGATGTTATTTCTATTTATCATTGTAAAATGTAAACACCAAAATAAAACATGTTAGAGTGCTATATTCGGCTGAACCGAATCTTAAATACCCTTTGCCAGCTACTTTTATATTAATATTTTTTTAATTGATCAAATATTTGTAGAAATAAGTTTTCTAATTTTCTTTTATATTTTTAAAGTGCCCTAAGATATGCTTTAGCGATATTTAATAATTTGTGTGAAAGATTTAGAAAATTTAAATTTTCGGGGCAGGACCTAGTATGGGAGATATGACCAAATATGGACCGATCGTAAAAAACCTTTAAGTAACACTTCTGTACATAAAAGCTATATTTCAGTCAAATTTTTCATCTATATCGTAATTTAGTAATGAGTTATGTGCGTTTAAGTGATTTTCGGAAGGAAACCTTGTATGGGACCGATCGCACACATATTATGAACCGATCGTGAAAAAATCTTGAAATATAATTTTTGTATACAAAACTAATATTTGTGCAAAATTTTGTATCAATAGCTTTATTTGGTAAGAGGACCTTGTATAGGAGCTATGACCAATTATGTAACATTAATGTATATAGACAAAATTTTGGCTAAATTCTGTATCTACATATATCATTATTTGGTAATGAATATTGTGCATCAAGTGATTTTCTTGTATGGGAGCTATGGCCAAATATGTATGTATATCAATATTTGGTAATAAGTTATGTGCGTTTAACTGATTTTCGAGAGGAAACCTTGTATGGCAGCTATGACTAAATATGAACCGATCGTGAAAAAATTTTGAAATAATATTTCTGGGTACAAAAATAGTATTTATAACAAAATGGATATCACTATTTGGTAATGAGTTGTGTGTCTTTAAGTGTTTTTCTGAAGGGGACCTTGTATAGGAGCTATGACCAATTATGGACCAATCGGAAAAAAATTTCACAGTAACATTTTTGTATATAAGAGCAATACTAGTGCCAAATTTTATATGGATATCTTAATTAAGTAATGCGTTATGTGCGTTAAAGTGATTTTCGGGAGGGGACCTTGTATGGGAGATATGACCAATTATGGACCGATCGGAAGAAAATTTCACAGAAGTATTTCTGTATATAAGAGAAATACTTGTACCAAATTTTATATGGAAATCTTAATTTAGTAATGAGTTATGCGCGTTTAAGTTATTTTCGGGAGAGGACGTTGTATGGGAGCTATGTTGAATTATGAACCTATCTAAAAAATATTTTCTTTATATGAATTCTATTGACATAGAATTTTAATTTGTAAAATTTTGTTAAGATATCAACATTATTAACAATAAACTCATTTTCCGGGTATGTGTACTTTCGTATGGGAAGTATAAGAAATTGTGAACCGATTCCGGCAATTTTCAACAGGAATAAAGCTCTCATGTAAGAACAAATGTATGATGATTTTCATGGAATTATATTGTATAGTTTTAGTAAAAATTACATCAGAATGTGTACAAAATACTTTTTTTTTGGAGTTGTTTTAAATTTTGATTCATAATTAAATATATTATATTTGTTCCCGTATTTTGTTCTGAATAATTTTTTAAAAAACTTAACATGGCCGCTGTTTGTGTGGCTGCTAAAGAAAACCACTTGCTAGTTATTGCAGCAGCGTGTGCGCACAGTTGACTGTGTTCAATTAGTTTGTGATTAAAAATTTTAACAAGTTACTTATTTTTTAGCCTAAAACTAGATTTAGTAAATTTCAAATCACTGGAAAAATCATAATGCAGTATAGCCTCATTTAGAAAATTAGTTTTTTATCAATAAAATGCTTAAATACCTTGGAATTAAGGTAAAATTCAACATAAAATAGTGTTTATAAACCGGTTAACCGAAAAACGGTTTTTATTGCATATTTCGGTTTTTTTAAACATTGATTTTCGGTTAACCGGGTTATTCGGTTTTTAAGTCTCGGTTAAGCGGTTTCAAATAATTTTAATTTTTAGTACAAAATTTTGATATTTTATTGTGATTCGCATTGTTAAAAATTTTGGATAGATAATTCAAAACACTATTTTTCGTTTGTGTATATGAAAACAGACCTAAGATTGTTAAACAAAGATTAGGAAAGATTAAAAATATATTATGTATATAAAATGGAGATTTACAATTTCAAACAATCAGGAAATTAGTAAAAAGTTGGCATTTAAACCAATGAAAAATTAACTATTTATACTTGATAGTCCTGGACACATCATTTTTATACACTACACCACCAGCAGTGTGATAGAGGGTATATATAAGTTTGTCATTCCGTATGTAACACCAAGAAATATTCATCTGAGACCCAACAAAGTATATATATTCTGGGTCCTTATCAAATTCTGAGCCGATTTAGCTATTTCCGTCTGTCCGTCTGTCTGCCTAAAACATGCTCACGTTAAAACTAAGCAAAAGAAATAACCAAATTCTCAAAAAATATTCACTGTTATCCTCAGCAGTTTGGTATTGAAAATCAGCAAAATCGGTTAACAACGTTAAAAGTTATGAGTGAAAATTTCAGACTACCTCGAAAAAATTACAAAAATTTTTCGTAATTCCTAAGTCGTTTTTTTCAGAAACTACAAAAGATACTTCTGTGAATTTTGTCCCACATTATTTTTTTATCCAGTGATAAATTATGTTGAAAATCAAAATGATCGATTCAAAATTTCCCATAGCCCCCACACAAAGGTATATATTCCGGAAAATTAGTTTATCATTAATAACTCCCTCAAATATATCGATATCAACACAAAATTTTGTAACAGAAATCATGCTATCAGCGTAGATCTCAGTAGGTCCACAATCACTTTTTGATAAATAAAGCTATTGAGATAAAATTCGAGTTGAATATGTTTTGTGTACATACAAATCATTCTACCAATTCAGATCGGTCCATTATTGGTCATAGCTCCCATATAAGGCCCATTTCCGAAAATCACTTAAAAGCACATATTTCATAGTCAAATAAAGCTATCTTAATAAAATTCCACACAAATATGTTTTGCCTAAATTTAAATCACTCTACGAAATTTTTTCCGGATAGGTCCATAATTGGTCATAGCTCCCATATAAGGCCCACTTCCGAAAATCACTTAAACGCATATATTTCATATAATTCTAAAGCTATCTTTTGTGTACATAAATCATTCTACTACTTTTTTCCGGATCAGTCCATTATTGGTCTTAGCTTTCATATAAGGCCCACTTCCGAAAATCACTTAAATGCTCATATTTCATTGTCAAATAAAGTTATCTTGATAAAATTCGACACAAAAATGTTTTGTCTTTATATGAATCACTCTACGAAATTTTTTCCGCTATAGGGATAAAATTCGACTTGAATATGTTTTGTGTACATATAAATCATCCTACAAAATTCTTTACGGATCGGTCCATTATTGGTCATAGCTCCCATATAAAGCCCACTTCCGAAAATCACTTAAACGCATATATTTCATAAAATTCTAAAGCTATAAGGATAAAATCGACTTGAATACGTTTTGTGTAGATATAAATCATTCTACCACTTTTTTTCCGGATCGGTCCATTATTGGTCTTAGCTCCCACATAAGGCCCACTTCAAAAATCACTTAAACACTCATATTTCATTGTCAAATAAAGTTATCTTGATACAATTCGACACAAATATGGTCCACTTACGAAAATCACTTAAACGCATATATTTCTTTGAATAATAAAGCTATCGCGATAAAGTACAACTTGAATCTGTTTTGTGAGCATATAAATCATTCTACCAATTTTTTTCCGGATCGGTCCATATTTGGTAATATCTCCTATATAAGGTCCACTTCAAAAAATCACTTAAACGCACATATTTTCTTATCAAATAAAGATATATCTTAATAAAATTCGACATAAATATGTTTTGTGTACATATGAATCATTCTACGAAATTTTTCCGGATAGGCCCGTAATTGGTCATAGGTCCTATATAAAGTCCACTTCCGAAAATCACTTAAACGCCCATATTTCATAATTTGATAAATCTAT
Organism: Lucilia sericata; assembly: GCF_015586225.1. Classification (NCBI taxonomy): domain Eukaryota; kingdom Metazoa; phylum Arthropoda; class Insecta; order Diptera; family Calliphoridae; genus Lucilia; species Lucilia sericata. The sequence goes on along the minus strand of NW_023995609.1, from coordinate 23,048 downwards.
TGGAGTAAAAATAAACTTGATTTTTTTGCATATAAATCATTATAAATTACTTAAATGCACATTGACAATCAAAGTTATCTTGTGTATATAAATCATTCTACGGAATTTTTTTCCGGATCGGCCCATAAGTTACATTGGCTCCCAGTAAAGCATTTAATACCACCTTATTCGTTGTTAAAGGATTATATAGGGATAAAATTCGACATGAGCACATATGCATAAATGCTGCACAGTGGTATAGGAAAAAAAAGAGGGAAATAATTCGGTAACTTCTAAACGGTTAATCCGATTTTAATGAAATTTGGTATGCACAAAGAGGAGGTGTTGTCGAGGCCAACCAGGGGCCCGGCGGGGGTCCTCAAATTAGGACACCTCGGCTATGTTAAATTATTAAAACGATCCTATTTCTTCATTTGAGTTCCGATTTAAAAAAAAATTCGTAAAAAATGTCGTCGTAGCAGTAAATTATCTCTTATAGTTTAGGAGATATTCGCATTTGAAAATTAAAATTTTAAAATTTTTACCGTCCTTACTTTAGTTTTTTGATAATAGCGGGTCCAAATATTCCCGATTTTCGCCATTTTTTTTTATTCGCTTAACAACAAGTTTATATATCAAGCAGTGAAAGAATTATGTAAAAATCATGACTGAGTCCAAAGTTATAGGCATTTTAATTTAAAAAATTGAAAAAAGGGGATTTTTTGCTTTTTTTTGGGAAAAAGGTATCTTTTTCTTTTTAAGTTATCTAAAAAGTTTCTAAGAAGATGTATATAGAATTTATACTTTTTGGAAAGCTGACTTTACATAAAATACGATAAATGAAACAAAACCTAAAAATTTTTGATACCGAGGGGACCAGGTCCATCCAAAAAAACCCTATTTTTTATGGAAAATTCAATTTTGAGCAAAAATTCTCAAATCGCATAGTCGATATCAAATAATTTATAGTGCTCGATGAGGAGATTCTATATACGAATTTTTTTTTAAATCGGAACTCAAATGAAGAAATAGGATCGTTTTAAAAATTTAACATAGCCGAGGTGTCCTAATTTGAGGACCCCCCGCCGGGCCCCTGGTTGGCCTATAAGGTCCAAATTCAAAACCTAAACTCGACAACACCTCCTCTTTGTGCATACCAAATTAACCGTTTAGAAGTTACCGAATTATTTCCCTTTTTTTTTTCCTATACCACTGTGTGCTGGTACTCTCAATACGGAAACAAAAATGTTGCCAAGTTATCTAAAAATTAGGTAGCTAAATGGGTTTTAATAAAAAGTAACATGCTGGTGGAGGGTATTTAAGATTCGGCATAGCCGAATATAGCACTCTTACTTGTTAATTGATCAAATATTTGTAGAAATAAGTTTTCTCATGTCTTAAATAGAAAAACCCCAAGATTTAAACAGCTTAAATCTGTTACAATTGCAAGATTTATTGAACATTACAAACGCCATTTTCTTTTACATTTTTAAATCGCCCTAAGATATGCTTTAGCGATATTTAATAATTTGTGTGAAAGATTGAAGGAAATTAAAATTTTCGGGGCAATACCTAGTATGGGAGATATGACCAATTATGGACCGATCGTAAAAAATCTTTAAGTAACATTTCCGTATATAAAAGTTATATTTCAGTCAAATTTTGTATCTATATCGTAATTTAGTAATCAGTAATGTGTGTTTAAGTGATTTTCGGAAGGAAACTTTGTATGGGACCGATCGCACACATATTATGAACCGATCGTGAAAAAAATCTTAATATATAATTTTTGTACACAAAATTAATGTGTGCAAAATTTTGTATCAATAGCTTTATTTGGTAATGAGTAATGAGCGTTTAAGAGATTTTCGTAAGAGGACCTCGTATGGGAGCTATTACTAATTATGTAACATTAATGTATATACCCAGTAAACAATTTTTTCAGACATGTCTGATGTCAGAAATTTTCTGAAATAATTCTTATACTTTATCAGAATTTTTAACGAATTTCTAAATTTCCTTTAGACATTTTACAGAATAATAGGCAAACTGTTTGTTAGATTTTTCTGCACATTTTCTGAAGTATTAAACGATTAATATCAGACTTGTCTGCACATTGTCGAAAGGGAATTTCAGTGTTACGACAATTATGAGACTAATCTGCACATTGGCGGAGGACAATTTGTTTTTTTATTCCTATATTATTTTTTAGACATAAAGGAGAATAGTCTATATATTTTCTGAAGTAAAATATAAAATGGATTAAGAATTATATCCGATAAATCTGCACATAATCTGAAGAGAATTGTTTTTGTAACGTTCCTTTAGATATTTAACAGAATAGTCTGCACATTTTCTGATATTTTTTACTCGGCCATTTTCAGTACTTTTGTAAGAAAACTTTGCGACAACTCTGCACATTATCTGAAGGAAATTTTGTTTTTTTTTATAAAAATCATGCACAAACCTGTTTATATTTTGAAATTCGTCAACTGTACTTTAAAAGGGAATTTAATTTTTATTTTCTTTTATTTTCTCAGTTAGTTTTTGGAAATCAAGTATACAAAATCTGCATATGTGATGATTATTGTTTAAATTTCTTTAAACTTTGTTAATACACAAAAATTAGCAAAAAAAATTACATCATTTTTTATGGTTTAATTTTATAATTTTAAATAGATGTATATAATGAACTCTATTTTCGTATATAATACGTAAGTAGTATGGTTTAATTTTATTAATTTTAAAAATAATCTATAAATTTCTATTATTTATTTATGTACCCTTAAGAAGTCATGAATAATGGAAGCTTATAAATTATTATTAAAATTAATAAACTTAAACCATAATAAATTGTATATATGAAAATAGTTTTCATCAGACTTTTGAACGAAATGTCGGACATTTTAACAGACATTTATCCGACATCTAGCAGACTTTCTTATATTTGATCAGACTTTCGTACGAAATGTCGAAAGAATGTCAGACATGGTACCAGACTTCAATCAGATTTGTCGAAAATTCCTTCAGAATTTCCCCAGGAATTTACATCAGATTTCGTACCGAATTCTGAACGACAACTCTGCACATTATTCCGAATTTCCTCAGTCAAAGAGTTCCGAATTCCGAGCAACCTTTCATACGATTTTCGTAACGAATTCTGACGGAATTCGGATACGAAATCGGGAACTTGTGCAGACTGTCGGTACGAATTCGTTACGAATTCGGCAAAAATTGTTTAGTGGGTATAGACAAAATTTTGGCTAAATTCTGTATCTATCATTATTTGGTAATGAATATTGTGAATTAAGAGATTTTTTTGTATGGGAGCTATGACCAAATGTGGACCGATCGTGAAAAAAATTTATAGTGTGATTTATGTATGTATGTATGTATGTATGTATGTATGTATGTATGTATGTATGTTATGTATGTATGTATGTATGTATGTATGTATGTATGTAGTATGTATGTATGTATGTATGTATGTATGTATGTATGTATGTATGTATGTATGTATGTATGTATGTATGTATGTATGTATGTATGTATGTATGTATGTATGTATGTATGTATGTATGTATGTATGTATGTATGTATGTATGTATGTATGTATGTATGTATGTATGTATGTATGTATGTATGTATGTATGTGTATGTATGTATGTATGTATGTATGTATGTATGTATGTATGTATGTATGTATGTATGTATGTATGTATGTATGTATGTATGTATGTATGTATGTATGTATGTATGTATGTATGTATGTATGTATGTATGTATGTATGTATGTATGTATGTATGTATGTATGTATGTATGTATGTATGTATGTATGTATGTATGTATGTATGTATGTATGTATGTATGTATGTATGTATGTATGTATGTATGTATGTATGTATGTATGTATGTATGTATGTATGTATGTATGTATGTATGTATGTATGTATGTATGTATGTATGTATGTATGTATGTATGTATGTATGTATGTATGTATGTATGTAGTATGTATGTATGTATGTATGTATGTATGTATGTATGTATGTATGTATGTATGTATGTATGTATGTATGTATGTATGTATGTATGTATGTATGTATGTATGTATGTATGTATGTATGTATGTATGTATGTATGTATGTATGTATGTATGTATGTATGTATGTATGTATGTATGTCAATATTTGGTAGTGGTTATGTGCGTTTAACTGATTTTCGGGAGGCAACCTTGTATGGCAGCTATGACCAAAACCGATCGTGAAAAAGTTTTGAAATAATATTTCTGTGTACAAAAAGAGTATATAGGACAAAATTTTTCATGGGTATCACTACTTGGTAATTAGTTGTGTACCTTAAAGTGTTTTTCTGAAGGGGACCTTGTATGGGAGCTATGACCAATTATGGACCAATCGGAAAAAATTTCACAATAACATTTTTGTATATAAGAGCAATACTTGTACCAAATTTTATATGGATATCTTAATTAAGTAATGAGTTATGTGCATTTAAGGGATTTTCGGGAGGGGACCTTGTATGGGATTATGGACCGATCTGAAAAAAATTTCTCAGTAACATTTCTGTATATAAGAGTAATACCTGTACCAAATTTTATATGGATGTCTTAATTAAATAATGAGTTATATGCGTTTAAGTGATTTTCGGGGGGGATCTTGTATGGGAGCTATGACCAATTATGGACCGATCGGAAAAAAATTTCACAGTAATATTTCTGTATATAAGAGAAATACTTGTGCCTAATTCTATATGGATTTCTTAATTTAGTAATGAGTTATGCGCGTTTTGGTAATTTTCGGGAGAGGACGTTGTATGGGAGCTATGTTCAATTATGGACCGATCTGGAAAATTTGTTCTCTATATGAATTCTATTGATATAGGATTTTAATTCGTTAAACTTTGTTAAGATATCAACATTCTGAGGGAAGTTATTAACAATAAACTCATTTTCCGGGAATATGTACTTTTGTATTGCCGATTCCGGCAATTTTCAACCGGAATAAAGCTCTTGTGTAAAAACAAATGTATGATGATTTTCATGGAATTATATTGTATAGTTTTAGTGAAAATTACATCAGAATGTGTAAAAAATGCTTATTTTTTTCGGAGTTGTTTTTTATTCATAACTTTTCCCGATATAAACTGATTTTGCTCATTTTCAATACCGAACTGCCTGAGAAAAACGAAGTGGCCAAATGTCAATAATTTATTTCACTTCGTTTTTACGTGAGCGTGTTTTACACAGACAGACAGACGGACATAGATAAATCGACTCAGAATTTCATATGGGGCTCAGATGAATATTTCTTGGTGTTACACACGGAATGACAAAGTTATATATACCCTCTATCACCACTGATGGTGGTGGAGGGTATAACAAAGCAGCAGCAATGGGTTCGTTAACACAAATTTGAACAATTTGAACAGAACATACAATTCTAGTCAATCTACTGACTTATCACAAATCGGAAGCATGCAAAGTTTGACTATTGGTCTGGTAATGGTTCCAGACGCTGCACAGAAATAAATGTGGCATTTCTGAACGGCTGATCCGATCGAAATAAAATTTGGCGTGAGCGTAGCTAAGGAGTATTCGAGTTTAAGTTTTGAAGATGAACCCTGCAGATGCCCCAGGGACGGCGCTGTGGCGGTAGGGTACCTACGACATGTAAAATTTTTAAACTCGTGCCATTTTTTTGTTTTTCATCCAAATACAAAGACGAGATCTTGAAAAAACATGCTTGGACATACTACTTATCTCTTATAATATCCGAGTTATAGGCATTTAAAAATTTAGTGATACAAAATTTACCATACCTTGGTCCGCCTTTTTTTGAATACCGGGCGTAATTCTGGGTCAAAAGGTCAAATTTTTTCTTGTTAGGTAGACAACAAAACAATAATATACAAAAAATTTCAGATCAATATCATTTACAGATCCAAAAATATACGTTTTTTAATTTAAATATTAAAAAATTTTAGATTTTTGCCGTTTTTTTGCCAAAAATGTGTCTTAACTCTTTTATTAATAAAATAAAATTTTCTTTAAGAACATATAACAATTTTATAGTTTTCTAAAAGGTATCTTTACGCAGAACGCTTTGACGTAAAAAACCTATTTTTTGAAAATGTTGCCACTGCGTCCTTCCGAATATGACCTATTTTTTATCAAAACTTCACTTTTGGGCGACATGTTCTAAAATCCCAAAGCTGGGATCAGAAAACTGAAAGCAGTTTTGGAACCCCCAATATGTTTTATATTTACTCCAAAAGTATTTTCCCAGCCCTAAAAGAAATGTGGACCCTATGGGCAAAAAAGTAAAAAATCCCATTTTTGGGATTTTCATTCCTATTTTTGGGAATTGCGGGATGCCCTTTGACCTTTTCAATTTTTTTTTTTTGCATTTTCTTATTTGAAACGACAAATTTAACAAGCGTTGAAATTTTCATTGAGTTTTGTTCATAAATAAAGATTTTGTCTTATATTACATATTTGTTTAATTTCTAAAACTATGATTTATATCAAAATTTTAATAGGGTCGCAGATAGCTACAACAATTTAGTCCATATTTATCCCTTAATATCATTTTTTAGTTAGATATGGAAATTCTCGACCCTTTACAAAAAATTTACAACCTACTTATATTTAATTCCTAACACTACTTATTTTCTATAAAATAATCTGTCATATCGGTATACATATCCAGAAGGTAATATAAGTCCTTTAAATCTTCCTTGTTTTGAGATGATAGAGTTTCATAACAAATCCATCTTTTTCGCATAGTTGAAAGAACAGGATCAGAAGATAGAAGTAAACTATTAAAAATATCTTCATTCTGTGATTGCCTGGAGCATTTTCTTGAGCTGAATAGTTGAACATGCTTAAAATCTCGATTCCTCGCACTGTTGCCAATTTAGCTATTTTCTCGTCAAATCTAGCGATTTTTAATCCCATTTTGCGGGGAAAAATATGATTTAGCTATTAGCGGGAAATCTAGCGATTTTTCTTTAGATTTTAAGGCATTTTTTATTCATTTATATTTTGATAATATCGCTTAAAAGTTGCTACGAATGACGATTTACATATATGTATGTATATAAAAATATGCATTCAATGTAAATTATTTGAGTTTTAACTGTGTGTACTTATTTTGAATGTTCTGAAGAACATAATTAGGAGCAAATATTTGTGCGTACAGGTAAAGTTATACGAAAAACTTTAAAAGGGGTATATTTTGTTGTACTCAATTAAAAAACGAATATTTAATTATTCTAGTCTTTTAGTAAATGAGTGATATGATAATAAAATTTACCATAATTCTAAAAATTAGTGAACATTGGAAATAAGTGACGAAAGGATCGATCCATAAAGTCCTAAAAATTTACAACATTTCTAAGGCGTATAGGGCCGCATATCGATATTGCAGATAAACTTCCCACAAAAGGAGTGTATAATAATAATCTTGGGTGCCCCAGTAGGCTAGTTGGTAGTGTGCTAGCTGTCAGTCTGAGGGTTGTGGGTTCGATTTCCAGCAGAGATCCTGGTCTGCTACACTACAACGGTCGTATGGTTATCGTCACCCTGCTCGGTAAATTAGGTAAGAATATAATTTGTAATTGTATTGTAATGGAAAAATAAATAATACTCTTATGCTGAAAATAAAGGATCGATCCATAAAAGCCAGCATTTCGAAATTCAATTTATCTTTACAACATTTCTAAAGCAATCTGTATAGGGTCGCATATCGAAATTAACCTCAACTTGACATTTTTCCTAACCAAAAGTGAAAATCATAGAAAAGGTATACATAGAACTGAAACTGAGTATGACAAAACCTAAGTCTGCTGTCAAAAACCTAAGTCGTGAGAATGTATTAGTTGAAAAATATGTAACCCAACAAACACAAACTCTTTCGTTTAAAAAGTTTTTATATTTTTGTTTGATATTATATTTCGATATTTTATGAAATAATGGTTTGAATTAGCCATTTTTATTCAATATCAGTTGACCAATGTAAGAAAGATCTTCATTAAAAATTATTTTTAATTTTAAATAAACTCTTTGTGGTTGCTGGGTTGAGTCAATATTGACACTTGAAAATAATATTAAAAAATAAAAACGATTGAAAAATTTGTTTTTTTTTCTGAAAATGTTTTCAATAATTTTATGGGAAAACATAACTTTTAGCAGTGTTTATTGTAGCAGCAGGGGCTATTTTGCCAAAGGAATTGTGCTAATGCTAAAATTAACGCTTGATATGAACGATTATTGTTAATTTCAAAGCAGCCCAAATGCAGTCAAAATACACCCTACACCACACTAATGGGAACGGTATTTTGTTTACGTCTTAAAGTTTGTAACACCTGCGTCGATGTAATGATGTAATCCGCCCATAAATTAGCCTATTGAACTTTTTTGTAAGCGGTACATGCTATACAAGAATAGAGTATTTATAAAATTCGACTCAACAAATTTTATATATACGAAATTTTGACTATATATTGTTATAATGAGTAGTACATTCATTAATTAAGCAAACATCAATCTCTTGAATATAACTTCTACATTAAAAAATACTAAATAACTTATTGCTACTTACTCGCAATGTGGTAGGGTATGGTGTATTCGGATACATTTTGTACTTTCATATTTTTGTTATTTTATGTAAACAAAAATAAAAATACTCATACAATTGTATTAAATTCACAGAGAACCTATACATGTGAGAGAGTAATATTTCTTATTCTCAGTTTCAGTTCTATTTATTTTTCTATGGTGAAAATATTTAACATAAAAAAAGATTCTCTTATGTGTTTGTTATAAGATATTTTTGTATCACTATCCCATTCCTACGTATGTATATAGATTTTAGCGATAAATCGCTGACTTTTTAGAATAATATAAAAAATCTGAAAAATTTAGCTAGTTTTTTTAGCTATTTGTTTTCAGAATCATATAATAAATATTATTTTGACGATTTATCGCTAAATTTTTCAAAATGTCTTGAATTTAGCTATTTTCTAGCTATTTTTCAATCGACTTTAGCGATATTTTTGGGAAAAAAGTTGGCAACAGTGATTCCTCGCTTCCTGGGCTTCTTCTGTTAACTCTCCAAGTGGAAGAATATTCGATTCAATTATTATTTGACCATGACACAATACTTTGTGTACTGTTGGTGTTAGTTCCCTCCATGGATACAGAGATACAAGTAATTTAGAAATTTCAGATGTATATTCCCCAAATCGATTTCCATTAATTTTATGTTTACTATTCAGTGCCATTAAAATAGTGATAACTCTTCGAAGCAACTCCTTGTCGATTCCAGTTATTTTTGAAGTAATTTCAAAATCACGAAAAAACCTTCTCGCCGTATTACCGTCATTTGTACTACCGCAACTTGGAAGTGGTTTGTCGATGTTTAATCCCATCTGAACTTTAAATTCTTCTTGGATTCTGCTTTTTTCCGCAGCTCTTAGTTCTTTCAATTCTTCATTTTTTTTTTTGATTTAGTAAGATTCTCTGGCACACTTCTATATTTGAGGTCGTATGCTATGTGTAAAAAGTAATCCAAAAATCGTATTCTGGCATGAAGTGGTGAAATTCCGAAAGACAGGACTTCTTCATTAATACTTCTGCTTTTGTTTATATTTGAGAATTGCGACTTTTTCTCATTACATACTGAGCATCTCCAGAAGGAAGAAGTTTCTGTTATGGCATTGCTGACCTTTCCATCAATCATTGTTAAGCTTAGCTGATATGATACGTTAATAGAGAATTCCTTTATTTTTATGCAAATGGGCTCCAGTACATTTATTTCATCTTTTAAATATTCCACTAAATCTTTTGTTGTTTTCTTTGACTCCTTTATATATTCAAATCCAATGGGTCTACAAAAATTTTTTGAACCCGGAGTTGTATTGATCCATATATCTTCAAATGAATTTCCGATGCTTGACGATGATGGATTAAGGGAATATGAGCGAATTCGTAATGGCACTAATGATGACATAAATACACTTTTGTAGTCTGCTAATGTCCGACTTCCACAAGCTTGTTTGTATTCTGGAAGTGCTGATAAACCGTCACATCCCCACTTACACATTAAGACAACATCACAGTTATGAATTTTCCTTAGTTGGTCTTCTGAAAAGTCTGACACAATTCTTGATGCTGTGTTTTCGAGCAAAGATGATATATCAATACAAGCTTCCACAACATTAACAGCAATAGGTGATGGTAGGATAGTTTGTTTTTTTTTTTCCTGGATCGCCTTGTATGATGGTAATATATTGTGTCCTTAATATTTGGTACTTATTTCGACTGAGACCCAGATCCAACATAAGCGCTACTGCTTCCTCTTCAGTAAAATATGATTGTGATGTTGGAGTTGGTATACTTTCCACAATTCGCTTAAGTCGTTTTGGTGATGCATTAGGAAGAATAGTTGCAATATGTACGGCATCCATAGGTTGGTTTTCCTTTTTCAGCATTTCGTTAAATGTATCAGCAATTTCCTCATTTGAGATTGAAAAAAGTTTTTGTGTGACCCTCTTTTTTTTTGACCTTGAACATAAGTCTTCGTATGACTAGCAAGGCGCTCCTGTTGATGTGTTGTAAGTTGAGATTTCCGTAGTAGTTTCCATCCAACTACAAAATTTTAATCGAAATTTCTTTTGATTTCCATCCACAGACTTACTTTTTACATCAAAAAGTTTTAAAAAATTTTCAATTTTTGATATGCCTGTTTTGTCTACTTTTCTACTATATGTAGTTTTTATATAATTTGAAATGTCTTCAATTCTTTCTGGCCCTTTTGAAGATACACTCCATAAAACGGAACACAACTCTTCGTACTTTAATGTAATCTTCATTGTAGATTTATTAAATATGGTACTTAAAATCTGAGAAGTTTACTTATATACCAATTCTTGTCATTTCCGATACAGGTATTCCAAATTAAAAAATTACGAATTGTGTACCTATTAACATTTAGGACTATATTACTATAACCTGTAATTCATTCAGTCATTGATATTTCTTATTAGTGAATGAATCGAAATTATCATTACCTGTATATTTTTACCTACATGATCATAAACGAAACAGAACGAAATGATCTGTCGAAAAAATGTAGGTAAAAAATAGTTATAAATTTCTGAAAATTTAAGCATAATAGGACCTTTCAATTATAAGGATAAGCAAATAAATAGAAAATAGGTAAATATAAGATTTAAACATGTTCTGTCATATTTAATACTAAAATATGAAAAATATGAAATTAAAGGATACAGGTTTAAATGAACATATTTTTGAATGTAATTGAGATATTGGCTTGAAATTTTTTGTAAAGGGTCGAGAATTTCCATATCTAACTAAAAAATGATATTAAGAGATAAATATGGACTAAATAGTTGTAGCTATCTGCGACCCTATTAAAATTTTTTATATAAATCATAGTTTTAGAAATTTAACAAATATGTAATATAAGACAAAATCTTTATTTATGAACAAAACTCAATGAAATTTTCAAAGCTTGTTAAATTTGTCGTTTCAAATAAGAAAATGCAAAAAAAAAAATTGAAAAGGTCAAAGGGCATCCCGCAATTCCCAAAAATAGGAATGAAAATCCCAAAAATGGGATTTTTTACTTTTTTGCCCATAGGGTCCACATTTCTTTCAGGGCTGGGAAAATACTTTTGGAGTAAATAGAAAACATATTGAGGTTTCCAAAACTGCTTTCAGTTTTCTGATCCCAGCTTTGGGATTTTAGAACATGTCGCCCAAAGTCGAAGTTTTGATAAAAAATTGGTCATATTCGGAAGGACGCAGTGGCAACATTTTCAAGAAATAGGACAAGTTTTTTACGCCAAAGCGTTCTGCGTAAAGATACCTTTTAGAAAACTATAAAATTGTTATAGGTTCTTAAAGAAAATTTTATTTTATTAATAAAAGAGTTAAGACACATTTTGGGCAAAAAAAAACGGCAAAAATCTAAAATTTTTTAATTTTTAAATTAAAAACGTATATTTTTGGATCTGTAAATGATATTGATCTGAAATTTTTTGTATATTATTGGAAATTTTGTTGTCTAACTAACAAGAAAAAATTGAGTCCATTTGGTCCAAAATTACGCCCGGTATTCAAAAAAAGGCGGACCAAGGTATGGTAAATTTTGTATCACTAAATTTTTAAATGCCTATAACTCGGATATTATAAGAGATAAGTAGTATGTCCAAGCATGTTTTTTCAAGATCTCGTCAACCGCTTTCAGAATATAAAATAAAATCTTTGTATTTGGGTGAAAAACAAAAAAATGGCACGAGTTTAAAAATTTTACATGTCGTAGGTACCATACTTTGAGCCGTCACAGCTCCGTCCCTGGGGCATCTGCAAGGTTCATCTTCAAAACTTAAACTCGAATACTCCTTGGCTACGCTCACGCCAAATTTTATCCCGATCGGATTTGCTGTTTAGAAATGCCAGATTTATTTCCAAAAAATTTCCATTCTGGCCCACTGTGAGGTCGTAGACATTTTGAATTTTGTAAGTATTTATGTAAATAACACACGTCTTAACTTTAACGCTGTTTCTAAAAAACTGATTTCCGTATGTCTTCAGAATGACAATAAATAGTTTTTTAAGATCATATAGGTAGTACGTTTTAATGAATGAGTCTAAAATCTTTTATTAGGGTCAAGAAGGGCTTACATACTAAAGTACCTAGTTTAACCAAATGTTACAAATAATAATAAAAATAAACCACCATATAAATAACCTACCTGTCAACTTCTACCTCTCCACCCACTTCTTAAAGTCAAATGTCATAAAATAATAAATAAACTGGTACTTCGGAGAAGGGCCATAAAATATTTCCACTTGATTCCAAAAATTTGTTTCTGGGGCACCTGATATTTTAACAATGAAAATCACGTGCGCTGAAAACTACCTCTAGGATTGACTAAAAAAGCCGCAAGATACAAAACTCAGACAAATTTTGGGGGTGGAAAATTAATAGCGGTCGGCCTCATATTGCACCCCTCCAGTGGCTATTATCGGTCAGTTGTTGTTTTTTATTTTTAAGGTTTTAGAAACACTTACACATAAATATGAAAAAAATCAATTTAAAAACATTTGTCTTGAGTTACAAAACATTTATTTTGATAGATATCCCACTCGCATCCCACTAAGCGACCAAAAAGGTTTTAAAGGAAAAGACCTAAGCTTTCTTTTGAGAAAAAAATAATAAAAAAGAGTCCATTTTGGAAAAAAAAAGTCAAAAAAGTTTTTGATTTTTCAAAAAAAAGTAAAAAATTGTATGTCTTGAGTTACAAAACATTTTTTTATAGATATCCCACTAAGCGACAAAAAGGGTGTTAAAGGAAAACACATAAGCTTTCTTCTGAGCAAAAAATTAAAAAATGGGTCCATTTTTTTAAAAAAAGTCAACAAAGTTTTTGATTTTGCAAAAAAATTCAAAAATTTTAAATCTTGAGTTACAAAATATTTTTTTGATAGATATTCCACTCGCATCTCACTAAGCGACCATATAGGTCGCTTAGGAAAATGCCAAGATTTTTTTTCACGATCGGTTCATAATATGTGTGCGATCGGTCCCATACAAGGTTGCCTTTCGAAAATCACTTAAACACACATTACTTATTACTAAATTACGATATAGATACAAATTTGACTGAAATATAGCTTTTATATACACAAATGTTCCTTAAAGATTTTTTGCGATCGGTCCATAATTGGTTATATCTCCCTTACTAGGTCCTGACCCGAAAATTTTAATTTCCTTAAATCGTTCACTCAAATTATTAAATATCGCTAAAGCATATATTAGGGCGCTTTAAAAATATAAAAGAAAATGCAGTTTTTAATGTTCAATAAATCTTGCAATTGTAACAGATTTAAGCTGTTTAAATCTTGAGGTTTTTCTATTTAAGATATGAGAAAACTTATTTCTACAAATATTTGATCAATTAACAAGTTAGAGTGCTAAATTCGGCTGAGCCGAATCTTAAATACCCTCCACCAGCTACTTTTATATTAAGACTTTTCTTGTATGGGACCGACCGCACCCATGTTATGAGCCGATCGTGAGAAATCTTGAAATAGAATTTTTGTATACAAAACTAATATTTGTGGCAAATTTTGTATCAGTAGCTTTATTTGGTAATGAGTAATGTGCGTTTAAGAGATTTTCGTAAAAGGACCTTGTATGAGAGCTATGACGAATTATATATAAAAACAAAATTTCAAAATTCTGTAACTATATCATTATTTGGTAATGAATATTGTGCATTTAAGTGATTTTCTGGAGGGGACCTAGTATCAGAGCTATGACCAAATATGGACCGATCGTAAAACAATTTTATAGTGTAATTTATGTATATAAGAGCAATAATTTTGCTAAATGTATGATATCAATATTTGGTAATGAATTATGTGCGTTTAAGTGATTTTCGGGAGGGAACCTTGTATGGGAGCTATGACCAAGGTTGGACTAATCGTGAAAAAATGTTGAAATAACATTTATGTGTACAAAAATAGTATTAATGCCAAATATTTTATGGGTATCACTATTTCCTAATGAGTTATGTGCCTTTAAGTGTTTTCTGAAAGGTACCTTGTATAGCAGCTATGATCAATTATGGACCGATAGGAAAACAATTTCACAGTAATATTTCTCTGTATATGAGCAATACTTCTGCCAAACTTTATAGTTAGTAATGAGTTATGACCGTTTAAGTGATTTTCGGGAGGGGACCTTGTATGGGAGCTACGACCAATTATGGACCGATCGGAAAAAAATTTCACAGTAATATTTCCGCGCATATGTGCAATACTTGTACCAAATTTTATATGGATATCCTAATGTAGTAATGAGTTATGCGCGTTTAAGTGATTTTCGTGAGGGTACCTTGTATGGGAGCTATGACCAATTATGGACCGATCGGAAAAAACTTTCACAGTAATATTTATGTGCATATGTGTAATTTTTATACCAAATTTTATATGGATATCTTAATTAAGTAATGATTTATGCGCGTTTAAGTGATTTTCGGGAGGGGACATTGTATGGGAGCTATGACCAATTATGGACCGATCGGAAAAAACTTTCACAGTAATATTTCTATGCATATGGGCAATACTTATACCAAATTTTGTATGGATATCCTAATTTAGTAATGAGTTATGCGCGTTTAAGTGATTTTCGGGAGGGGACCTTGTATGGGAGCTATGACCAATTTTGAACCGATCCAAAAAAAATTTCACCGTAATATTTCTAAGCATGTGGGCAATTTTTATACCAAAATTTATATGGATATCTTAATTAAGTAGTGATTTATGCGCGTTTAAGTGATTTTCGGGATGGGGCCTTGTATGGGAGCTATGACCAATTATGGACCGATCGGAAAAAAATTTCACCGTAATATTTCTAAGCATGTGGGCAATTTTTATACCAAAATTTATATGGATATCTTAATTAAGTAGTGATTTATGCGCGTTTAAGTGATTTTCGGGATGGGGCCTTGTATGGGAGCTATGACCAATTATGGACCGATCGGAAAAAACTTTCACAGTAATATTTCTATGCATATGCGCAATACTTATACCAAATTGTATATGGATATCTTAATTTAGTAATGAGTTATGCGCGTTTAAGTGATTTTCGGGAGGAGACCTTGTATGGGAGCTATGACCAATTATGGACCGATCGGAAAAAAATTTCACAGTAATATTTCCGCGCATATGTGCAATACTTGTACCAAATTTTATATGGATATCCTAATGTAGTAATGAGTTATGCGCGTTTAAGTGATTTTCGTGAGGGTACCTTGTATGGGAGCTATGACCAATTATGGACCGATCGGAAAAAACTTTCACAGTAATATTTATGTGCATATGTGTAATTTTTATACCAAATTTTATATGGATATCTTAATTAAGTAATGATTTATGCGCGTTTAAGTGATTTTCGGGAGGGGACATTGTATGGGAGCTATGACCAATTATGGACCGATCGGAAAAAACTTTCACAGTAATATTTCTATGCATATGGGCAATACTTATACCAAATTTTGTATGGATATCCTAATTTAGTAATGAGTTATACGCGTTTAAGTGATTTTCGGGAGGGGACCTTGTATGGGAGCTATGACCAATTTTGAACCGATCCAAAAAAAATTTCACCGTAATATTTCTAAGCATGTGGGCAATTTTTATACCAAAATTTATATGGATATCTTAATTAAGTAGTGATTTATGCGCGTTTAAGTGATTTTCGGGATGGGGCCTTGTATAGGAGCTATGACCAATTATGGACCGATCGGAAAAAACTTTCACAGTAATATTTCTATGCATATGCGCAATACTTATACCAAATTGTATATGGATATCTTAATTTAGTAATGAGTTATGCGCGTTTAAGTGATTTTCGGGAGGAGACCTTGTATGGGAGCTATGACCAATTTTGAACCGATCAGAAAAAACTTTCACAGTAATATTTCTATGCATATGGGCAATATTTATACCAAATTTTGTATGGATATCTTAATTAAGTAATGATTTATGCGCGTTTAAGTGATTTTCGGGAGGGGACATTGTATGGGAGCTATGACCAATTATGGACCGATCGGAAAAAACTTTCACAGTAATATTTCTATGCATATGGGCAATACTTATACCAAATTTTGTATGGATATCCTAATTTAGTAATGAGTTATGCGCGTTTAAGTGATTTTCGGGAGGGGACCTTGTATGGGAGCTATGACCAATTTTGAACCGATCCAAAAAAAATTTCACCGTAATATTTCTAAGCATGTGGGCAATTTTTGTACCAAATTTTATATAGATATCTTAATTAAGTAGTGATTTATGCGCGTTTAAGTGATTTTCGGGATGGGGCCTTGTATGGGAGCTATGACCAATTATGGACCGATCGGAAAAAACTGTCACAGTAATATTTCTATGCATATGCGCAATACTTATACCAAATTTTATATGGATATCTTAATTTAGTAATGAGTTATGCGCGTTTAAGTGATTTTCGGGAGGAGACCTTGTATGGGAGCTATGACCAATTTTGAACCGATCAGAAAAAACTTTCACAGTAATATTTCTATGCATATGGGCAATATTTGTACCAAATTTTGTATGGATATCTTAATTTAGTAATGAGTTATGCGCGTTTAAGTGATTTTCGGGAGGGGACCTTGTATTGGAGCTATGACCAATTATGGACCGATCGGAAAAAACTTTCACAGTAATATTTCTATGCATATGGGCAATATTTACACCAAATTTTGTATGGATATCTTAATTTAGTAATGAGTTATGCGCGTTTAAGTGATTTTCGGGAGGGGACCTTGTATGGGAGCTATGTCCAATTATGAACCGATCCAGAAAATTTTTCTCTGAAAGAATTCTATTGACATAAGATTTTAATTTGTAAAATTTTGTGAAGATAGCGACATTGTGATGGAAGTTATTAACGAAAAACCCATTTTCCTGGAATATGTACTTTTGTATGGGAGGTATATGAAATTGTGGACCGATTCTGGCAATTTTCTGCACGAAACAAGATCTTGTGTAGAAACGAATGCATGGTGATTTTCATGGAATTATCTTGCATAGTTTTGGAGAAAAATACACTAGAATGTGTAAAAAATGCTTATTTTTTTCGAGGTTGTTTTAAATTTTGATTCATAACTTTTCCCGATGTGAATTGATTTTGCTCATTTTCAATACCAAACTGTACCGGATAACAGTGAATATTTTGGGTGAATTTTGGTTAAATTACATTGCTTCGTTTTAACGTGAGCGTGTTTTACACAGACAGACGGACGGACGGACATAGCTAAATCGACTCAGAATTTCATAAGGATCCAGAATATATATACTTTGTTGGGTCTCAGATAAATATTTCTTGGTGTTACACACGGAATGACAAAGTTATATATACCCTCTATCACCACTGATGGTGGTGGAGGGTATAAAAAAGTATAAATATAAAAGTAGCTGGTGGAGAGTATTTAAGATTCGGTTCAGCCGAATATAGCACTCTAACTTGTTATACATAGTTTTATACCTTTTGTCATTCCGTTTGTAGCACCGGGAAATATTCATCTGAGACCCAACAAAGTATATATATTCTTGGTTCTTATGAAATTCTGAGTCGATTTAGATATGTCTGTCTGCCTGTATAAAACACCTTCACGTTAAAACGAAGCAACGGAACTTTATAAAATTCACCCAAAATATTCATTGAAAATCAGCAAGATCGGTAAAATAGGTACAGAGTTATGAGTAAAAATTTGAGGCAAAAACTACTGCAGATAAATTGATGAATTTTGTCAGAGCTATAACTCTTGGTGCCAGGATCAACATTGATAATAATCGGAAAAATCGGTTCACAATTTCATATACCTCCCATACAAATGTACATATTCCCCGAAATTAAATTATTATTTATAACTTCCGAAATAATGCCGATATCTTCACGAAATTTTACAAATTTAAGTTCTCGATTTATCTGTTTTTTTCATAAATAATTATTTTTTTTAAATCAAATTGAGTGTCGAAATTCGGTTTAACAATAAAAATTTAAAGGCAATTTTTATACCCTTCACCTTCGTGAGAAGGGTATATATAAGTTTGTCATTCCGTTTGTAATTTCCAAAATATAATTTTCCGACCCTATAAAGTATATATATTCTGTATCCTTATAGATAGCGGAGTCGATTAAGCCATGTCCGTCTGTCTGTCTGTTAAAATCAGTTTTGTGAAGACCCCAGATATCTTCGGGATCCAAATCTTGAATAATTCTATCAGACATGCTTTCGAGAAGTTTCCTATTTAAAATCAGCAAAATCCGTCCATAAACAACGGAGATATAAGCAAAAATCCGAGACCACCTCTGAAAATTTCATAAAAAATAAGCAACAACAACACTGCTTATTCATTGCGTTGTGTATTTTGTTTTTGTTTTTTGATTATTATACCCTTCACCTTCGTGAGAAGGGTATATATAAGTTTGTCATTCCGTTTGTAATTTCCAAAATATAATTTTCGGACCCCATAAAGTATATATATTCTGAATCCTTACAGATAGCGGAGTCGATTAAGCCATGTCCGTCTGTCTGTTGAAATCAGTTTCCTGAAGACCCCAGATATCTTCGGGATCCAAATCTTCAATAATTCTATCAGACATGTTTTCCAGAAGTTTCCTATTTAAAATCAGCAAAATCCGTTCATAAACAACGGAGATATAAGCAAAAATCCGAGACAACCTCTGAAAATTTCATAAAAAATAAACAAGAACAGAACTGCTTATTCATTGCCTTTATATTTTGTTTTTGATTTTTTGAGTATTTCGTTTCGTATGTTTGGATGGCTGTGGGTTTCATTGCCTTGTGTATATTGTGTTTGTTTTCTTGGTGTATTGAATTTCGTATGTTTGGATGTCTGTTGGTTTCATTGCGTTGTGTTTTTTGTTTTTTTCTGTATTTCGTTTCGTATGTTTGGATGTCTGTTGGTTTTACTGCCTTGTGTATTTTTTATGCCCTCCACCACCATCAGTGGTGATAGAGGGTATACATAAGTTTGTCGTTCCGTGTGTAACACCAAGAAATATTCTTCTAAGACCCAACAAAGTATATGTATTCTGGATCCTTATGAAATTCTGAGTCGATTTAGCTATGTCCGTCTGTCTGTCTGTGTAAAACACGCTCACGTTAAAACTAAGCAAAGGAAATCAACCAAATTCACCCAAAACATTTATTGTTATTCTAGGTTCACAACATAAAAAGTTATGAGTTAAAACTTCAGACTACCTCAAAAAAAATTACGTCTTTATACACTCCACCACCATCAGTGGTGATAGAGGGTATATATAAGTTTGTCGTTCCGTGTGTAACACCAAGAAATATTCATCTAAGACCCAACAACAAACCCATTTAGCTATGTCCGTCTGTCTGTCTGTGTAAAACACGCTCACGTTAAAACTAAGCAAAGGAAATCAACCAAATTCACCCAAAATATTTATTGTTATCCTAAGCAGTTTGGTATTGAAAATCAGCAAAATCGGTTCACAACGCAAAAAGTTATGAGTAAAAATTTAGACTACCTCGAAAAAAATTACGTTTTTTTCACAATTCTTTTTAAGTTTTCTCAGAAACTACCAAAGATATTTCGATGAATTTTGTCACACATTATTTTTTCATGGCAGGATCAATTATGTTGAAAATCTTTTGAATCGATCCAATATTTCCCATAGCCCCCATACAAAGGTATATATTCCCGGAAATTAGTTTATCGTTAATAACTCCCTCAAATATATCGGTACATGCAAATGTAATATGAACAGAAATCATACTGTCAACGTAGATCTCAGTCGGTCCACAATTGGCCATAGCTCCCATACAAGGTCCACTTCCGAAAATCACCTAAACGCACATATTTCATTGATGAATAAAGCTATTGTGATAAAATTCGAGTTAAATATGTTTTGTGTACAAACAGATCATTCTACCATAGCTCCCATATAAAGCCCACTTCCGAAAATCATCTAAAAGCTCATATTTCATTGTCAAATAAAGCTATCTTGATGAAATTCGACACAAATATGTTTAGTCTAAATATAAATCACTCTACGAAATTTTTTTCGGATAGGTCCATAATTGGTCATAGCTCCCATATAAAGTCCCCTTCCGAAAATCACTTAAACGCATATATTTCATTGAATTATAAAGCTATCGGGATAAAATTCGACACAAATATGTTTTGTATGAATACAAATCATTTTACAAATTTTTTTACTCCATATAACCCCACTTCCGAAAATCACTTAAAAATACATATTTCATTGTCAAATAAAGCTATCGTGATAAAATTCGACATAAATATATTTCGTATAAATATGTATTATTCTACTAAATTTTTTCTGGATAGGCCCATAATTGGTCATAGCTCCCATATAAGGTCCACTTCCGGAAATCACTTAAACACATATTTTTCATTGATAAATTGGGATAAAATTCGGCAAAATTACGTTTTGTGTACATTCAAATCATTTCACTAAATTTTTTACGGATCGGTCCATTATTGGTCATAGCTTCCATATAAGGCCCATTCCGAAAATCACTTAAAAGCACATATTTCATTGTCAAAAAAAGCTATCGCGGTAAAATTCGACACAAATATGTTTTGTCTTTATATGAGTCACTCTACGAAATTTTTTCCGGATAGGCTCATAATTGGTCATAGCTCCAATATAAGGTCCACTTCCGAAAATCACTTAAACGCATATATTTCATTAAATTCTAAAGCTATAAGGATAAAATTCGACACAAATATGTTTTGTGTCGAAATGGTCCATATAAGGACCATTTCTGAAAATGCACATTAACAATCAAAGTTATCGGGATAAAATTCGACACAAATGTGTATTTTGTATATATAACTCTCTACGGATTTTTTCTTCCGGATCAGTCCATAGGTTGTCTTAGCTCCCATATAAGGTATACTTCTGAAAAGTGATTTTCACTTAATTCGTAATTAAATGATTATATCCGGATAAAATTCAAAATGAGTATTTTCTGTGTACAGATAAATCATTATATTAAAATGTTTTCAAACTGGCCTATTAATATACATTTTTCTCGACCTAATTAAAATTAGTTTGACATATGCATAAATGTTAGTACCCTCAATAAGGAAACAAAAATTTTGCCAAGTTATCTAAAATTAGATAGTTAAATGGGTTTCAATAAAAAGTAGCTTGCTGGTGCAGGGTATTTAAGATTCGGCATAGCCGAATATAGCACTCTAACTTGTTTTTCTAATTGTTTTGAAGTTTTCTCAGAAACTACCAAAGATATTTCGATGAATTTTGCCACACACTATTTTTTCAGGGCAGTGATCAATTGTGTTCAAAATCTTTACAATCCATCCAATATTTCCCATAGCCCCCATACAAAGGTATATATTACCGGAAATTAGTTTGTCGTTAATAACTCCCTCAAATATATCGGTATCAACACAAAATTTTGTACATGCAAATATAATATGAACAGAAATCATACCATCAACGTGGATCTCAGTCGGTCCAAAATTGGTCATAGCTCCCATATAAGGTCCACTTCCGAAAATCACCTAAACGCACATATTTAATTGATGAATAAAGCTATTGTGATAAAATTCGAGTTAAATATACGGAAAATACGGATCGGTCCATTATTGGTCATAGCTCCCATATAAGGCCCACTTCCGAAAATCATTTAAAAGCTCATATTTCATTGTCAAATAAAGCTATCTTGATAAAATTCGACACAAATATGTTTAGTCGAAATATTAATCACCCTACTAAATTTTTTCCGGATAGGCCCAGAATTGGTCATAGCTCCCATATAAGGTCCACTTCTGAAAATCACTTAAACGCATATATTTCATTGAATTATAAAGCTATCGGGATAAAATTCGACACAAATATGTTCTGTATACATACAAATCATTCTAACAATTTTTTTTACGAATCGGTCCATTTTTGGTCATAGCATCCATATAAGGCCCACTTCCGAAAATCACTTAAAAACACATATTTCATTGTCAAATAAAGTTATCGTAATAAAATTCGACTTAAATATATTTTGTCTAAATATGAATAACTCTACAAAATTTTTTTCCGGATAGGCCCATAATTGGTCATAGCTCCCATATAAGGTCCACTTCCGAAAATCACTTAAACGCATATATTTCATTGAATTCTAAACCTATCGGGATGAAATTCGACTTGAATATGTTTTGTGTACATTCAAATCATTCCACTAAATTTTTAACGGATCGGTCCATTATTGGTCATAGCTCCCATATAAGGCCCACTTCCGAATATCACTTAAAAACACATATCTCATTATCAAATAAAGCTATGTTGATAAAATTCGACACAAATATATTTTGTCTTTATATGAGTCACTCTACGAAATTTTTTCCGGATAGGCTCATAATTGGTCATAGCTAAATATAAGGTCCACTTCCGAAAA